>NW_027281070.1:227500-412722 GCF_046629955.1 Centroberyx affinis
TCCTCAACTCAACTGAAATGATGCTTTTTGTATTTTATTTTCCAGTCCACAAATTGAAATGTTCTAGTTAGTCTAAAAATGTAAAGATGTAAATATGCAAGGTGGGCTTTTTTTCTTTCTTTTGACAGGCCATGGAAATGTAGTGCTTAAACTGAGCCGAGGTAACAGTAACCCCTGGTGCTGCTTTACCTCCTCGCCTGTGCCTTGCATGGTCTCCTGTGGGATAGCGTAGATCTTGTTGTGCATCTCCACGCTGCGCTTCTTCCCGCTTCGCACTCGCACCAGCAGCACCCTGAAGTTGGTGCCACCGAGGTCCAGAGCCAGGAAGTCGCCGCGCTCTGATGAGAACAACAGATGAGCACGAGCCCCCCAAACACCCACATACAAACACATGAATGTCCAGACTTGTAGCCGCCCCTACGCACACAGACACACAAAAGAATCAATCCAACATTCACACTAGCCTGAGAAGGAGACTGAAATATTGACGTGGAAAGTGTCCACTCTTAGAATAACAACTACAGGCCTACTGTCACTATTCACCAGATCAAAACACATCTGTACAAAAAACACTGAGGCATTTGTTGGAGGAAAAAACAGGGAAACAAACAACAGGGAGACAAAAAACACACAACCACAGTTTGCTGGCCCTATTTATTTTTTAGGCATTTTATGCTTTATTTGATAGAGACAGTGTGAGAGAGACAGGAAGGTATGGGAGAGAGAGAGAGGGAAGCAAATGACCGCGGGCCGGATTCGAACCCGGGTCGCTGCAGGAAGGACTGAGCCTTATATAGTACGTGCTCTATTCAGTGATCCACCGGGGTGCCCCCGTTTGCTGGCACTTTTTGATTACTGCATCAATCACAGTTCACAGTATGCTCACTAAGTGTAAGCAGAATTCTTCCACGCTTTCGAGGTAATTATTTCCCTTGGTGCCTGTTAATCAGTGGGCAGTTTCATGATGCTAAATTTAAATGTTTGCGCAAATTCAGTACACTACAAATTCAAGGATGTTACACTGTTTTTTTTGTTTTGTTTTGAGTATACATAAAAATTGGAAAAAAATAACCAGATATTTGTTGGGATTCAACGAGTGTCTCACATTAATATCAGTATCTTTTTTTCTACCAGAGGCTTATTTGATTTAGGCAAAATAGCGTTAAGTGTAGGGTCTTGGTAAGCTACAAACAGCGGCATGAGATTGTGTCTTTAAATTAGTAAACAACTAATTTATTTAGCAGGGGCTTCGCTCATGCATAGTAGGGCTGGGCAATATATCGATATTATATTGATATCGTGAAATGAGACTAGATATCGTCTTACATTTTGGATATCGTAATATTGTGATATGGCAT
Source organism: Centroberyx affinis (assembly GCF_046629955.1). Taxonomy (NCBI): domain Eukaryota; kingdom Metazoa; phylum Chordata; class Actinopteri; order Beryciformes; family Berycidae; genus Centroberyx; species Centroberyx affinis. The sequence goes on from NW_027281070.1 coordinate 228,859, forward strand.
AAGTGTTGTCTTTTCCTGGTTTTAAAGGCTGCATTACAGTAAAGTGATGTCATTTTCTGAACTTACCAGACTGTTCTAGCTGTTCTATTATTTGTCTTTACCCACTTTGTCATTATATCCACATTACTGATGATTATTTATTAAAAATCTCATTGTGGAAATATTTTGTGAAAGCACCAATAGTCATCCCTACAATATTGTCGCAATATCGATATCGAGGTATTTGGTCAAAAATATAGTGATATTTTATTTTGTCCATATCGCCCAGCCCTACTTCAAGCTACTTACAGTCAGTTAGTGTAGAGAGTGATACACATCCTCTCAAATAGTGGAAGGAACATGAAATTGTCTTTCCAGCACTGAGCCACCTGGCAAAGAAGTATCTTTGCATACCAGCCACCAGTTCCCCTTCCGAAAGGGTTTTCAGTTACAGTATATTTTAAAACAGGGAAGGAAACCCTGTCTTTACATTTTATTTTGATCACAGTCTCGTTTTAATAAAAGTGCTTGAGACATCTCACATGTGGCTTTGACTTACAACTGAACATTTAGCCCACTTCGTAGAAAATACTGAGATATATATTGTGTATCGCCATTCAGCCTAAAAATACCGAGATATGATTTTTGGTCCATATCGCCCAGCCCTAATGCATAGTATGGTGAAATGTGATGGAGGTGAATAATCTTCATTAATACCACCTAGGGTTGTCACAATACTAGAATTTCTAACTTTAAAACAATACCCAGGAAAATATCAATATGCAATACCATTTTCGATACCACAGGGGAAAAAAATGAATTTTCAATCTTTTATTTTTAAATATTGTTTTCATGTTAAAATATAATTTTTACATTCTCTCTCTCTCTCTCTCTCTCTCATCATCCTACAATGTGTATTAGTATGCTCACTAAAGTGTAAGCAGGATTTTTCCTACATTTTCAAGGCAATTATTTTCCTCGGTGCCTTAATCAGTGGCTGGTTTCATGGTACTAAATTGAAAATGTTTGAGCAAAATATTGTGTGACATGAATGATGAATGAACTAACTAATCAGGGAAAAAGGCATATATCAGTGTTTGGGAGGTAGTATGTTTGAATGTTATATTGTGCTAGCCTAGTGAGCTAGGTTTTGTATCCAGCTGTAGGTGACCATCTGTGCTTCAATCAGAATGCTGTTTATGCTACTTTTAAAAAGACTGGTCACAGTTTATTTGGATAGTCTGATGCTGATACTCGGCTCACTTTCAAGTGACTATAATGTGTCACTAAAAGGTCTACTGAGTTTCAGGTGATACAATAGTGTGAAAAGTAGTCTATAGATATACAATGTCTGGGTTTGATTGGGGGATTTCAAATCTGAACCACAAGATGACTCAGAAAGAAAATGCTCTATTTACAGCGGCACTCCCTCCTCACTAGTGACGGTATCGCTTTGTTTCCACACACTGCATGCTAGTGTACAGTAGAAAAAGTAGATTTTACATTTGATTGAGAGCTTATGATTGCATTAAAAAAATAGGGAGAAAAAAAAATCAGCCTACTACAATCAGCTTTTTTCCCCTCTGGATCAGCCTTGAGAAATCCATAATCAGCCTCTAGCATCCAGCTTGGTAGGGAGGAAGGTTTGACGGATAATGGGTTTATACCAATGGGCTGATATATTTTTGAACATTTTTGAACAGATGCAGCTGACAGATGATATTTTGTGCCAATATACACTACCAGTCAAAAGTTATTCAAAACTATGAATTAACACAAATGGAATTATGCAGTGTCCAAAAAAGTGTTAAAAAAATCAAATCAAAACTATCTTATATTCTAGATTCTTAAAAGGAGCCGCCCTTTGCCTTGATGGAAAGGCAAAAGCTTTGGAAAGAAATTCATACATAGGCATCAACTTCACTAAGCAGAAGCCTTTAGATCAAAATGGATTCAAGAGAATGAAAAACATAATGCATTTAATCAGGCATTTAAAAACTTTGGATTGGTAGGGTTAATCATAATAATAATCATGATCACAATCACAGTAATCCTAATGATAATTAAAACTGCAAGCAGTGATGAGCGGGCCCTCACAGCTGTGTGCAAGTCGGGGTGTGCTGCAGTCGGGGTGTGTTGCAGCCACGGCATCGTTACCGGACACCGACCGGTTGACGTGGCCCACACCATGAAAATTCCATGTAAATCATGTGGTGATTGTCGCACAAGGCTTACTTCCTGTTGCCAGTAGGTGGCGCAATGACTGTGACTCCCAATTGGCCTGTAGATGTCCTCAGGCCTGGACTCTTGTCCAGCATGTGAAATCTGGTGCAGATTGGACAATGTACACTCAAGGTCACACAACTTCCTGTTGCCAGTAGGTGGCGCTATGACTATAACTGAATATTGGCCTGTAGATGTCCTCAGGCCTGGACTCTTGTCCAACATGTGAAATCTGGTGCAGATCGGACAGTGTAAACTCAAGTTAACACCGCTTCCTGTTTCTTGGCGAAACATCGAAATTCCCCGTTCCGCCATGGCAACGCCGTTCAACGAAAGCTCCCAATTTTCACAACTAAGCGTCATCAAGGTCCTACGGCTTGTCTGACCACATTTGAGGTGGATCTGGTCAACCCGCTAGGAGAAGCTTTAAAACATGTCATTTCCTGTTGCCAGTAGGTGGCGCTATGACTATAACCGAATATCGGCATGTAGATGTCCTCAGGCCTGGACTCTAGTCAAATGTGTGAAGTTTGGGCCAGATTTGACCATGCACAGTCGCGTTACAACCCACTTCCTGTTTCGTGTCACCAGTAGGTGGCGCAATGCCTATGACTCCTACCTGGCCTGTATATGTCCTCAGGCCTGGACTCTGGACCAGCATGTGAAATCTGGTGCAGATCGGACAATGTAAACTCAAGTTAACACAGCTTCCTGTTTCATGGCGAAACATCAAAATTTGCCGTGCTGCCAGGGCAACGTCGTTCGACGAAAGCTCCCTATCTTCACCACTGAGCATCATCAAGGTCCTACGGCTTTTCTGACCACATTTGAGGTGGATCTGGTCAACCCGCTACGAGAAACACCACAAAGTTTAAAACATGGTATTTCCTGTTGCCAGTAGGTGGCACTATGACTATAACCGAATATCGGCATGTAGATGTTCAGGCCTGGACTCTCATAAAACGTGTGAAGTTTGGGCCAGATTTGACCATGTACAGTGGTGTTACAACCCACTTCCTGTTTCATGGCGAAACAAGGAAATTCACCGCCTTGCCACGCCCACGCTGTGTGACGAAAACTCACACTTCACACAACTTTGCATCGTCGAGGTCTTTTATACACGCTGACCAAGTTTGACGTGGATCCGATCAACCGCCTAGGAGGAGTTCGTTAAAGTACGACCCCTGCAAATGGCCAAAAATGCCCAAAAATGTCACAATCAATTCAAAATAGCCGACTTCCTGTTGGTTTTAGGCGCATGGTACCACCAGACTTTTTTTTAAGTCTGGACATGATACACGTGCCTACCAAGTTTTGTACGTCTAGGACAAATGTACGGCGAGGGCTACTCTACTCTCGCTATCGAGACGTTTTGCCACGCCCATGCGCAAGACCCATAAAATATATCATTTTTCACCACTTCTGACGCGTGTGCAATGTTTCACAACTTTTCGAGCACATTTAGCCCCTCAAAAATGTGATTCTTTCCGAGGAAAAATAATAATTCCACGAACGAAATACAATAGGGCTTCGCACAAAGTCCTGCTCGGGCCCTAATAAATAACATATTCATGCATGTGTGGGATCGAATGAAATGTCTCATTAGAATCAATTCAGGCTAAGGGCTTCCTATAGACAACCAGAGTGGCATTCATCAAGTATATAATGAATGTAATATATGATGAATGTATATATGAATGAATACATAATGAACCAAAAACACTGCATCAGATCCGTCATATTGGTGGTGGACAACACTGACTGACTATCCAATTTTTAATAAAACCTAGTAGGGACAGAACTTCCTGCAGCGACTATGTGTCTACTGAGCAGGTTTTAGACCTCTACCCTCTTTGAATGAATGACAGCCAATATGGCCCCGCCCCTTTCTCCTCTCAAACCTACCTGTTCCGTCTGGCGTGGACCTGACGTAGGTGGGCAGCATCTTGACGCTGGCCTGCTGGTGGGTTTGCCTGGACAGGCCCCGCACCATCTCCTCGCCCATCTTCTTCTTCACCTCCAGCAGCTGCTCGTGACTCATACGCAGGGTGTCGAGGATGCGCTGCCGCTCGGCATGCTGGGTGGCCAGGCGGTAGGCCACCGCTGTTACCATGGCTGCGCCCTTCCCACTGCCGTCCTGTGACCGCAAAAAGCGCACATCGCAGTCCGGCACCAGCCGCCGCACCATCTTGTGGAGCCTTCTGGCAAACCTTGGGAATGGGGAAAGGAAATGTCATCGTTAAAATCAGCGATATTTTTTAATCATTTCTGAAATCACTTGTTTTGTTTTTTTACAGAAAGGCTTTTATTTAATTCCCAATTTCCTCAAATCACATGGGATCTTTAATGATGGATTACCTAAGATTTTACTATACCACTGCACAAAATAACCATGTTACATCTGCGAAGGGTTGATAGGGTTGCAATTATCAAACCATCACAACAATGCCTCATTGATCGTCAGGTGTGAAGGAATCAAAAAGGCACATGACAGCAGCCTGGAGATTCTGTGCTCTGATGAAACACATACTGAAATCTCATCTAAGACCACCCCTGCCATGAAGCAAGGGGGTGGCAGATTCATGGTGTTGGGGGGCAGGGACTGGGAGAACAATGAATGGAGCCAATTACAGGCACATTTTTGACATGAACCTGCTTCAGTGCCAATGAGATTAGAATGGAACAATGACCCAAAGCATACAGCCAAATCATCACTGGAATGGCTTCACAACAAGAATGTAAAAGCCCTTGAGCGGCCCAGCCAAACCCCAGACTTGAATCCCATTGAAAATCATTGGAATTACTTAAAGATTCATTCATTCAAAGATGCTCCCCATCCAACTTGACCGAGCTTGAGCAAATGTGGAAGGAAGAATGGAAGAAAATCCCAAATCCCAGAACTGTCTTTGTTAGATGAGGAGGAAGAGCTAATCTGTCTATGATTATTAAAAAAGACAAGATTACGTCAGAGGAGAAAGTGGTCTCTCTTCGATCTGCTCCATGTTGTCTTCAGTATCAGTGGAAAGAAGCCCAAGCAGACCATTCACAGTTCCTGTGGTCTTGCGTCGCCCTATACGCAGTTATGGCGGCAGCCTACGTGCTACGCTGACACTGCAGACAGCTATGGTGCACGTGTCGGGCCAAAGTCTCCAGTCTTGAACCCATTCACACTGTAGCATAATCTTTGGGACAGCTAAGCGTACACATCTGCAGCACGGTTCACGTTACGCAGCATCACTTACTGTGGATGGTTTTTGTAAACTGAGCCGTCCACTCCAATGGTGGTGCGCAGCCTCTCAGCCGCCTTGTTATCCCGGATCTGCCGGAGGACAGCCACTAGAGTGGCGGCGCACAAGTGGGCGGCGCGTGTAGATACTATCTGACACACCCGCTGAGTGGCTACGCAGTCCTCAGGCGACGGGTCCAGGCCCAGGCTCCGGAGAACATTCTCAGCACTCACCAGACCTTCTGTGTCCCTGCAAGCAAAGCAAAACACAAATCAATTGAACTGCTGTGCAACAAAGTGAAATAAATGTAAAAAAAAAAATCACTGAGAGCAGGTGTTTCAGTACAGCTTACCTGTTTTACAATATTAATTTTGCCATTTATTAATTCATTTATTTATTTATTAATTCATTCATTGATTCCTTAATATGATAGGCCTGGCCCTCTATACATTCCATCCCCTCTGCAACCAAGCCCCCAAGTCTTTGCTCGACATAAATCATCTGGCTGAATAAGGATATTTTATACACAATACACAGATAAGGTGTGTTGCAGTTTAATTCTGAGTGATGTTTCAGCACCGTGGACAGCGATACCGGAAGTGTGTCATGCTTCATTAGTAGTAAATCTGCACACCTGAGAGAGTGAGAATACGGCGGAAAAGACTTTTGCCACACACCATTGTTCCACCTCCCCTTTCCCCTAAAATTAGTACTGTGATTTTAATAGGAAATAAAGCTTCCTTTTAATTGTAACAAAGACATCAGACTCCTGATATTTGCACCACAATTTGGTGCCGAAAACCCAGGACAAATACAACGAAAGAAGGATGATTAAAGAGTGAAGACGTGGATACCAGGACAAACAATGACAGACTTAAGAATAAAAAGATTAAGGGGAGCAGTCCGTACTGCCACGACAAGACTCTTAAACAAGATTGATCAGGAGGTTGGTTTGGAAAACCCCAATGCGGACATGTTAGAAGAATATCTGGAACAACTGATGGCAAGAGAAAGAACTTTGATGGACTGTGATCGGGAAATTGAATCAGAAACACCAGTTGATGACTTGGACAAGGAAGTGAACTCGACATTTCAATACCTGGATGGAATAATGGCAAGAAAGACCAGGATAAAACACATTCTAAGGAGAAATGCTGAAGATGGTGAGAGTACAGCTTCAAATAACTCTGAGCGCTATAACCCGGACAATGATGAGAGAAGATGAGCAGTCAAGTTGCCTAAACTAATTATTGAGGTGTTTTCTGGAGATGTAAGCCAGTGGCAAAGTTTTTGGAGTCAGTTTGAGACGGCTATAGATAAAAACATGAGTCCAACCAAGTCTGATTCACTTATTTGAAATCCTTTTTATATGGTACAGCATCTAATGTAGTTGCGGGACTCTCTTTATCAGATGAAAACTATGACAGTGCCAAAAAAATGCTTATCAGCGTGAATCAAGATATGCCAAGCTCAGTTAACAATATCCTGCATTTTATTTGAGGGGAAGTGAAAATGTAGGATACGTTGTTTTTTTTTTAAATTGTGTGTGGTGTTTTTATTATAATAATAATTATTATTATTTGAAATTTAAATTACTAGAAATTTCAGGCGACCCCATTTGAATTCCATGCGACCCCACTTGGGGTCGCGACTCCAGGGTTGGGAAAGCCTGGTTTACGTATTTGGCTCTAAAACACCTAAAAGAGTTTGGTGCGTTTGAGAAACCTTAGAAATAATCAAAGTATCGAGGTTCAGCTATTGGAGACGCCCAAAGTGAGCTCTTCAATCATCAAAATGCCGAGTGAAATGATAAGGAATGACTTGGCCAAAGGAATGCCCATGGCTGACATCCCCGTGAGAGGAATAGAAGAATTGGGAGTCCTAATTGGAGGAGACCAGTACTGGAGAATAGTCACAGGAAAAATTGAAGTCGCACTGGAAAGTATGTTTGGATGGCTGGTGCAAGGAGAGGTCACCACTCTGAACATTATCACTGAAGCTGTTGACATCGAAGTAATGCATGTTTGTGTTGGAGAGGATCAGGCACTCTCAAACCAGTTGCGCAGCTTTTGGGAAATAGAATCACTTGGAATCCTTAATGAAGAATCACATTCTGAGATGGATGAAAAGGCTGTGAAAAGTATCTAAAACAGGGCATAGTGGAACTGGCAGAAAATTATGAGACTAATGGCCCCATTTACTACTTACCTCATTATGCAGTGATCAAAGAAGTAGAGATGCACCGATTGTTTTGGCCGATTCCGATTTCCGATTTTTTAAAAGTCTGACCTGCCGATTCCGATTTTCTGTCTAAGAACTATAATTGACAGTATACACAAACATTTTTGTAACTTTTCTTTAATGGAAAATTAAAATTCAATTGTATGTTCATAATAAAACATTGACTATTAATAACTTACATTTTCTCCAAAACTGCACCAGGTTACAGGACCTTCTCTCACTCTCACTCAAACAAATCTCAAAATAAAAAAGTGCTCCAGGTTACTGGACAGAGCTTTTTTGTACAAATAAAATCCAAATGAAAATGAATTGCAGTATATCCCACTTTATACTTTCCCAAAAGAAAACTGGTGCAACAGATCTATATAATAACACACCTAATGTCATTTATTTACATCAAAAGGTTATCCATGCAGCCCAGCCCAATGTAATGGAGATTTAAAGAGTCATAGTGCCATCTTGTGGTGGAAAAAAAATGACTTTGTTTTGACTCCGTTGAGATCGGGAGGTAGCTTGTTTCTCCCACACAGTAAGCAGGCTGACCAATATCATGCATGTGATAAACTGAAGCTTGAAAAGTAAAATCGCCGTTTATTTCCATACATATGCGCGAGCTCAGTCCACCTGACAGCCCTCTGTTCTGTCGGCGGAGAGAGAGACACACCGAGTGTGGTGGTTTCGGCGCATCGGCCGACGCTCGCTGCATGTTGCTGGCCAAGGCTGTTAGCTTGGCGCTGATTTGTTCCCAGTGATCCGACCAAGATTTTGGCGGGGGTCACGGCGCCGATTGGTCACCGGGTGCCCGGCGAACGGGTTTTTCGGCAGGATCGGGTGGATCAATGCGGCCCATGAGCGCGGTGGAGAGGACAGCGGCAGAGAAAGCAGATGGGACGCACTGGAACGGAGATCAGTATGGATGTATGGACTATTACAGCAGAGTTTTTACCGTTGATCTGCCGGTCACCGGTCATGGCTAATCAGCTGAAAACCCAAACAAAACAGTCAGAAAACGTACATAGCATTGTGTACGTGTGCAGTCACAAGAGCTATCCAGAGTTTTTGCTGTCATTTAGGAGATTCGAGTGTGCAGTACCATCTATTCAGATAACGCAAAAACTTTTAAGTGAGCTGACCAAGATTTAAAGGAAATGTGGAATGTGATGAAGGGAGAAGAAATGCAAAGGTTCTTTTCTGGAAAGAAAATCACATGGAAATATATAGTGGAAAGAGCTGCATGGATGTGGGAATGTCTTGTCAGATCTGTTAAAACCTGTATCAGAAAAGTACTTGGACAGGCCTATCTGACATTAGAGGAAATGCAAACATTGGTAACCGAAGTGGAGGTAGTAATAAAGGCCACTTACCTACTTGCATACGGATAGTCAGGACCCACCACCGCTCACCCCAGCTCACTTTTTGATTGGTCAAAGAATAACAACCTTGCCTTCAGAGCCTATTCATGTTTCAGATACAAGAAAGGTGGACGGAGAGCAACTGACGAGACGGTGAAATTATCGCCATAAACTGGTGAGTGAGTTTTGGAACAGATGGAGAAAGGAGTATGTGATGGAGTTGTGTTCGGCTCACTGTACCAGTCCAGTAAAATCAGTTTTATTCAAGGTTGGAGATTTAGTTCTCATTGACGAGGAGAAAATACCACATCATATTTGGAGGATGGGATGAGGGGAGGAAGTGTTCCATGGCAGAGATGGAAAAGTAAGATCATGTTCCGTTCGGCTACCTTCTAACCCTCATCTCAGAAGACCTATTCAACTTCTCTACCATCTTGAATTAGAGTGATGAACGTGCTACTGTTCACTGGGCCGGAGTTTGTTGCAGTTTAATTCTGAGTGATGTTTCAGCACCCCGGACAGCGATACCGGAAGTGCGTTATGCTTCATTAGTAGTAAATCTGCACACCTGAAAAGAGTGAGAATACGGCGGAAAAGACCTTCCAGGTGTAAATCCAGGGTTCAGGATTCAGTTGGTTATTTTATTTTATTTTTTTTATTGTCCCTCACAATGAAATCAGGGGAGGGACTATGGATTGGCCCCGGTCTGTCCGTTCATCCGTTTGTCACTCACAACATGGAAAAGATGGAACTGATTGGATTTTCATGAAACCACAGGGAATGATGCATGCTCCATTCCAGCATTTTCAAAATTACACTGATTGCTCTAAGGGGGGTGCTACAACATGTGTTTAATTGTCTGTGTGTCAATCAAGAAACATGAAGTAACATATTTTCTACTTATTGCCCCACTACAACTCATTCATTGGAGATGGCATATTTACCGTTTACTTGTTTTTATTTAACTAGGAAAGTTGACTAAGAATATTTCTACATAAAATTTCAGGCATTCATCAGACATTCAGACTTGTTGACCCGTGAGCAGCTCCACTGGAGCGGCTGGGGGATCAAGGTCTTGCTCAAGAACACTGACAGTAACTGTTGCAGCAAGGAAAGTGTTACTAAACCACTTCTCCTTTCTAGCTAGTCCAGGCAGTCTTCAAGTCACAAGCCTGCTTCTGTGGTTTTCAAGCTACTGCCACTAATGAATTGTGTAACCCACAGACACACACGCGCACGCACACACACACACACACACACAGGTTGAATTGAAATGGGTTTTTGAAGGCAGATACCAATTCCAATAGCCGATACTTTGTACTGATATTATTCTGTATATTCAAATTTCACAATTTTCATTCCAAAAAAATCTAAAAAAATTAGAAGGATTCAGTGTTCCAAAAAGCTTCTGAAACAACATTTAGTCCATGGGACACTAATACTCATGCTAATACAATTTTTAGGTGGACTGGCAGCTGCTTAAGACAGGGTGAGGCAGGTTTTACAGATTGACACCTCTGACACTAGCTGAGTAAAATCATATCCTCACCACCATCATATTGGCAGTGGGCAACACAGACTGGCCAATATTGGCCTAGCATAACGGCAAAGCACAATACTGGTCTAACCCTAATACACACACACACACACACACACACACACACACACACACTCACTTGTCGTTCTCAATGGCGGAGATGTAGCTGGTGAGGAAGTGTCCAGTGGTGAGGAGGTCTGGTGTAGTCTGGCCGTGGAACAGCAGCTGCTCTTTGGCCATCTTCACCAGGATCAGACGCACCAGTTCCCCCATGTACATCCCGCTGATCATCTTCTCAAATCTGCACACCAACATGCAAAAGAGAGGAATAAAACAACTTAATTGTGATCTTTCTATTTAGTAAAAAATAATCAGGATTATGGTTTCAGGTACAACTATTGCATTACAGGTTCAAGATGTTATTGGATTTTTATGTTAATGGATTTATTACATTTGATTTTATTACATTATGGGTTAGGGTTAGATTACATTATGGTTACATTATGGGCAGTTATTACATTATGGTAAATTATTATGTTTTGGGCTTTCACAGGCTGTTTTCTACCTCCGGCATGGTCGTCAAGGTAGGTCTCCATAGCTTTTCTATTCTGTACATACCCTTTCCTCATTATCTTTCCCTTGTGTAGGAATGTAAGAAAAGTGTGGGACAACAAGTTTGACAATGTCAGAGAGACCTTGAGATACGTATCATTCATATGACATATCAGTCTCTACAAAGAAGTCACTCTGAACTGTTGCGTGGCAATAGCACAGAAGCAGGGGTACTCTCAGGCAACACTGACAAACTGAGCAGTTCATGTAGAAAAACACCCAGTCTTGTCTTCAAGGACAATGACACAAAGGATTCTGCTGGATAATGAATCACAGAATAATAAATGGTGGATAAATATGAATTCAATGAGACTTTTATTCTACCAGAAGTAAACTGTATTCTGCATTTTGTTGTGACAGAGTAGACTCTGTACTTTTGACTTAAAAAAAAACCCCTCACCAACACTTTAACGCTACTGGTTCGGTTCATTTTATACACCAAAGCTTGCCGGCTGGGTGGTGTTTGGACATCGATCGGGCCCAATCACATAAAAAGCGGAGAACTCCATCCAGCCGGGAAGCCGGGTCACATCAAACAAAAGCACAATCAAATGACAGGCACAGACAGTTTAATCCAAGCTGCAAAAAACCCGGCACTAAGCTAGTTTTCACTTCTTTCATACTGTTTGTTGTACTTGCTTACATGTGGGATGTTTGAAAAGGCAATTGTCAGAGAGGGGGAAAAAATCATAGTAGATCCCATTCATTTCCTGCACCCTGAGTACAAGCTCCTTCCCTCCGGTAGACAGTTTAAAGTCCACCCATGTAAACTAAACTGGTACAAGCACTCCTTGGTCCCCCTGTCCATAAAAGCCCCGAACAACAGGTCAGGGGGTAAGATCAGAAACCAGAGGCTCATGTTTTTACATTATATGTTTTTATATTGTAGGTTTTGTATGAAAAAATGGAGCATCGCGTTAGTTCAGGCAGAACCAATCACATTCAAACAAGTCAATGAGGCGGTCTATATAATCTGCCAGCTCACACTGCTGATCATTCATGCCACTGCTGCTGTTGACACAAGTCGATGCAAACTCCCTCCACCTCCCCAACCTCCTCCTGCTGTTATCTGTACACAGGATGCTCTCCGAATTATGTCTGGTTTTATGTTGGAATTCATATTATTATGTTTACTATGCCTTGGGGGGATACAACTGTATAACCATTTGTCCAAACGCCTTTGACGTAAGTGTCGCTGACTGAATGTTTGTCAATATGCACAACAGGCATCATTTGTCCAAGACAAAGTTCCTTCGGGTCAAATTTATCTTAACATATTCCACCACCGTAACTCCCATTATGCCAAATCTGAAACATTTTCACCATCACTGGCCAATGGCTTTAACCACCGCAAGCATTCGCCTTTCTATGATTGCCTTTGAATGTTGGTACAATTCAGTTTCGACCTACTGAGAGGGTCTGAAGCCAGCATGGTCCACCGATCCTATTGTTAAGATCAATTTAGAAATGATTGGGTAATTTTGTGAATCACTGTAGTTATAAGCCTTAGTGAAGGCACAGGGTAGTGCTGGTGAATATAATGGTTTTCCATTTGTTGTTGAGATTTGATTTGTTTATTCTAAACTGTGCGCACGCTCACACACACACACACACACGCCTTGTCTATTATTGTTGAGTTTGTGTTGTTTTTGTCGTTGTTATCTTATTATATTTTATCTTATTTGTCTGTTTGTTTCCTTGAAAAGAAAAAAAAAAGTGTTTCCTGTACTTTTGTATACATAATGCTTCTTTTTTAATTGTGAAAACTAATAAACAAAGTGGTAAAAAAAAACAAAAAACAAGAGAAACAATTAATTAAAATAAAGTGTGTAAAAGTGCGTCTTGAGAAGTGATTTAAAAGAAGACATTGGCTTTGCTGTCCTCAGGCAGGCTGAGCAGCATTTCCCACAGCGATTCATAGTCAAGGCTGCCCGCCTTAGCAAGGGAGCAGCAGGACGTATATCAGACTATGTCCATATATCTATATCAACCACGTGTGCAATGATCTTACACAAGTCTATTGTTTAAGTTTCTAATTAACATCGTTGTAACAGCACATTTATATTCATTGCGTATTTAGCCTCGTTAAATAAGCCTAGTTAGTTGTTTTATCTGCTTTCAACAATATTGGGCTCCACTAAGCAGCTGTCTGAGGACTTGCAAATAATAATAATAATACAGGAGAAGGTTATAAAAAGACCTGGAAGACCAAGAAAATCTCTGATCGAGTTTCCAGAAAACAGGTCAGATCTGCACAACAGAACCCACAGATCGCTGCCAAGGACCTGCAGAAAAGTAGTTGTTCACAGGTTCACAATACAACGTACCTTAGGCAACAGTGATGTGCATGGTAGAGCTGTCAGAAAAAGTGTTTTCTATGACCTTATCACAAAAGCCAGCGTCTGAAGTATGCCAAAGGAAATCTTGGTGAGCCTGAATCTTTTTTGGAACAATGTGCTTTGGACTGATGAAACGAAAATGTAATTGCTTGGCCACAATCAAAGATTTGTTTGGAAAAAACAGGCTGAAGCATTTGAAGAAAAGAACACCTTCACAACTGTTAAGTATGGGAGGATCTATTATGCTTTGAGGTCGTGTGGCAGCTAGTGGAACAGGAAATATTGTGCAGGTAGATAGAAGAATGAATTCAACTAGACATCAACAAATCGTAGAAACTAGTCAACCAGAGTCAGTCAAGACATGAGAGTTTGGATATTTCAAGTCAAGTCAAGTTGAATTATTTATATAGCCCTTCATCACAAGCACGTCTCAAAGGACTTTACAAAGAATGAGCCTACCTAGATCTAACTAATCAACAATCAATCACAGAACAAAATGATGTAATACAGTATGCAACAAAATAAAACATGAGGAAGTAAAACAAAGCACAAGACACAAAATAGCATGTTGGAGAGGCATATCAAGCCCACCTAACCTACAAACCCCTAACCAAAAAGCTGAGGGGAAAGATTGGATTCTTGTACAGAAACAAGTCCTGTTTTTCTACTATCAGTAGACAGACCATTGTCCAATCGACAATAATGTCTGTTCTTGACTGTGGTGATGTCCTGTATATGCATGCCTCGCCTACTACCTTGAAGCCTCTTGATGCGGTATTTCATAGTGCTCTGCGTTTTTTTCACTGGTGATGGGTTTCTCACTCATCACTGTATCTTATATGAAAAAGTGGGTTGGCCCTCCCTTACCATTCAAAGAGAGCAACATTGTCTTTTGTTCGTTTACAAAGCTTTGTCCGGCAAGCTTCCACTGCATTTGTCCTCGCTCTTGAGTTTCAGTGCTACAGGGTATCATACTCGCTCGCAGACACACATTAGATTAGACAGACCACGTATGAACAGTGAGGCAGGAAAGACCGCTTTCAGTTTTTACGCTCCTGATAGATGGAATAGGCTGCAGGACTCTCTTAAACTGGACCGATTTGTCTCTATGGAGAAGTTCAGGGCGCTTTTAGAGGATGCATTATGTGGGGATTGCACGTGCTTCTCATAGTCTTGTTGTTATTTGAACCTGTGAATTTCATGTGATTTTATATTGTTTTATATGTTTTTTTTGTACTGTAATGTTTGTAATATGTTTTTGATCTTGTGCTGTAATCAGGGCGTCCTTGAAAAAGAGAGCTTGCTCTCAATGGCCCTCCCTGTATAAATAAAGGTTTACATACATAAATACATACAAAGCCTAGCCTACCCAACGTCACCACCTTAGACCCTCAGTGCATGCATGGAAAAGAAAACCTTCGGCTATTAGGAAAAAATGGTAGGAACCTTGGGTGGGCCAAGCCCAATTCTTTTCTCTCTTCAGTAAAGAATTTTCTTGAAATGATAAAAAAAAACAGTCAGTTACTCAAAATAACGTCACTTGATCACGAAACAAGTTGAGCTGCAATAGGAAGATGTGAAATAATCACACCCATTGGCTTTTTATTCAGTTTTTTTTTTTTATATACAATTGAAACACTGAACACAAGATTTGATTACTTTTTAAGGCTTGTTAAAGCATTTTGTGCAGCGTTTTATTCTATCAGGCTTTTATTTGTTATTTTTTGCAAAGCACTGAGTAATAAGTATCATTTTTTAAGATGATTAAATTCTTAAAAAAAAAGCTAAATCACATTTTCCACCACTTCTCTTTCTTCCTGATGACAGATGCTGTCTGGCAGAGTCTGCAATCACCACATGTATCTAACACGTGTTGAAAATGAGCACAATAACACCAAGAGCCACTGATTGCTCAGCTGGTTTCAGCTGCTTCTGAAGCCGTCCTCACAGCCAGCCGTCATTTGACCTGCCGTCTTCCCATGACCCCAAAGTGTAGAAACAAAACTAAAATACTCTATACATACAATGCCTCTTATAACCTCATTATATGAGGCTCATATCATACTATCTTCCAAAACTTTTGACAGACTTCTCAGATATCCTTGTAATTCCCTCTTCATGTTTAATCTTTCGTCTGGCTTTTGTGTGAGGATATTGATTTACTTGCATGGATTCACTCTAATGTTAGCCCATTTTGGGCTGCAATTCAACTCGGCACCCAAGTCAAGGCAACTTCTTCTTAAGAATCAAAAGATACACCTGGAAATGTACTTGTATTCAGGCATGGGCTACATAAGTGCTTAACTCAGATTTTGGGTGGTGCAGCCATTTGCAACACCTGCGCCCTGGGGTGCCATCCTCTTTAAATTCAGAAATTGGTGTTAGCCAATTTATTGGTGCCTGAATAAAATAGCCTCTAATGTATTCATAATCTTCATTTGATTTTTTGATTGTCATGTAAAATCGACATGTTAGCCCATGTACATATGCAGCTTAATGCGTGTAGCTGTCTGCAGGCCGGCCTATATAGATAAATTGAAACAGGGTTGAGAGCTATTACATATTTCAGGTCAGTCTAATATAACTTAGTTAGGAAGGGTTTAGGAAGGGTGAAACATAGAATGAAAACAACACTGACTATATTGAAGGACAAGCTTTAGCAGTGTTGCGGCACAGGACACCGACTCCACTTTTGTGTTATACTTTGTCAGACAGTGGTTGGTTTTCTCAATGCTCACCATTGTACATTTAAGTCTGAGCAGTCCTCATGAGTATTTGAAGTGATAAATGTGATAAAGCCATTTAGACTTTTGTTTTATTAGGGTATGTAATCACCAAAACAGGCTGCATACAAGGTCTGCTCATTTCTATTCACCATCACTCACAAAAGCTGTTTTCACAAGATGAACAACTTATACAGCATACACTTCAGCGTGAGGCATTTAATGTGTTTGATATAAACTATGTTGCAAACCATGTTACCATTTTTATGCTGCTACATATTCATTTCAGCAGCACTGACTTAGAAAACCATTTTCTGCAAGTGCAGATATGCTTTTATTAAATACCAGCTGTCATGAGGCAGCTACACAGCAGTCACCCTCCCCCACTGGTGAAGATGACCTTCTCCCCTGCCATTTCACTACAGTAAACAACTGTCTTGCCTTCCTTCTTTGTGTTGCCTGTAATGTTGGCATCATAGGAATTTAAACTTATGATAACTTATGAGTTCCAAACATGCACTTTAGGATCAACTGAAAACTATTTTCTTTGAGTGTTACACAGCCTTTCATCTGCATTCCAAGATATTTCTGCAACAGCAACCTAACAGAGTCAACAGACACTCACAGCTGCTTGCCAGGGTTCAGGGAGCCTGCGTCTATTTCCCGGTCAAAGTCTGTGCGCAAGTCCCCCAGGGTGCCGTCGTCTCCAAACGCCCCCCACTCCATGTTGACACACATCCGACCCTCGTCGCCTTCCACCAGCTCAAGGTTGCGCATCTCCTCCATGTAGCAGGCATTGGTGCCCGTTCCTTGGGGGATGAGGTGAGGGCATAACAGATTACTAAGCAATTTCCAATTCAATATTTTTCCTAATAACAATACAAATCAAATTTTAACTATTTAACAAAATTGTACTTTTAACCAACAGGTTTGTCACAAATTGCTTTGCCAGATTTGGAATAGATTTATATACAATAAGAAGACATCACAAGAAGACGTATTTTAAAGGCATGTTTTGAAGTGGTGAAAAGGGCCAAAAGTAACTTTCCCCAACACTGCTGATCCTCATGGGGGATGACATGTTTACTGCTGCCTTGTTAATGACCTATTGAGCAGACCACAAGCTACACAAACAGGGTCATTAACTTGAGACTTAATCCTAGATGCTCTGTACTAATTGGCCTTTACTTTTACTACTTTTTTCATTTACTAATCCTTATTATCTGATTTACATTCACAGTGAGACTGGACTCACCCACAATGAGGCCAATTTCACAGTGATGATCATCGTAGCCACAGGTCATCATGGTGCCCACTGTGTCATTGATCACTGCCACAATGTCAATATCGAAGTCCTGCAAGGAGAATTAATAGCATAGATTTATAATGGCGCAGCTTTACAGGGGCGGGAATGGGTCTTGAATAGGCATAGAGCTCCTAATTCAATGTCATGATTTCTGGCTGATGGTACAATAATAAGACAATATACAGTACAGTGTTTTCCCCAAGGTTGGGGTTGGGTGATCGGACGAATACATTGGGGATCGGTGATAGCCTGAATCCATCGCTGAATTTTTTTTGCCAATTCTCTTGCAGATTTAAAGACCGTTATTTTTCAAACTGAAAATATAGCCTCCTCACACATTCAAGTTATATGTATGAGGCATGGTGTATCCTCTCCTGTGAAATTTTCTCACCATATCAGAGGTCGACAGCTTTTAAGGTTGCCTCCACTACACTTTAAAACCCATAAGCTATAGAAGAAGAAACAATCTCTGGCTATGGTTGATCAGTCATTTGGAATAAAAACTGCAGTTCTATTTCAGCAAAATAGAAATGTGCCATAAAGACCAGGAAAGTCAGAGAGTATTCATTCTGAACATAAATAAAATAAATATTTGTGTACAAAGACTCTGTAAAACAATTACAGTATCAAACATGATGACAAATAACCAGAAAATTAGGTAAAGCTTTTAGGCCATTTAAAAGCCATCACAAGATTTAAATTAACAAATCTAAATAAATTAAAACTTCAACCAGGATAATTAAATCGCTGACTGCTTTAGCAATTAGCCTACAGATATTTAGATAGGAAAACATTCATGCTCATCTTATCAGGCTTGAGTAAAATGCATAGGGGGGTAATGACATTACTAGCTGTACCAAAGACTTGTTGGAATGCACAGATATTTCCATGGCATGTTTGCCATGAAGAAAGCAGCTTCTGTGTGTTCTCCACCTCGTTAATGGGTCTTCCTCACCCTCAATGACATCATGTAATTTCTTGGGTCAGAGGGAAGTTGATTGAGAGGTCGAGCACAATAAATGCCTTTAAATTGTTTTGTTTTTTTACATTACATTTAGGCAGCACATCCTGCGTAGCTCTGATCAGTGTCAATGGCTTTAGCTGATATAGTGGATGGCCTAACCATTTGAAGCCAAATATTTTGAGCAAAACATAGTGCATAAGAGTCTCTAGGCTTTCCATAGAAACCCTGTAACTGGTCATGCTCGATTGGTCCAGCTGGATACACAGCCATGGATCATGCACTAGCCCCCTTTCCACTGAAGGCCAAAAGCCCAAGAACTTTGACCCAGAAACTCTAGCCTGGAACTTAAGCACTGGGGCTAAACTTGTTAAAGTGTTTCCACTGAAGAACGTCGTCCCCACGTAACCATGACAACTAACTTAGACAACTGCTCGTCATCAAACATGACAAGGCTGCTGTCAGTTGTACAGTATATGCGTTGACATTAGCTGTAATTACTTTGTGAGAAGTTTTAAAAAAGAGAAGAAGGTTGCAGGATGAGGCCAACATCATACTCAAAAGAAAACAAAGTGTCATCGCTGGGTAATGATTTAAAATGATTTAAACGCCTACTGAAGGCACACAGGCAAAGGCAGTTTTTTCCTTTAATGTTTGTTCCTTAAACGTTAGTCCTTTACTACTGTGTGTGCCAAACTTAAAAAGTGAGTGATAGTAATTGGGGTATTTTATAGACAGCTAAATAAGGCCAATATTGGTCCTAATATACGGTATCAGGCTAAAACAAAAGCTGTTTCCAACAGGTTTCTCCATTTACTGTAACATTAAGTTATTATACAAAAATATTTATCTCCTATTATTTATCCTGTTAATCTAACAGCTAGATGCTCATTAACGTAGGTACAGCTGCACTCAGCTACGTACGTTACTAAGTAACAACAAAATATTTGTGAGGACGTATAAGCGAGGATTTGAAAGGCCCAAGTAGCGGGGCTTGAGTTCCTGGACAAGCCCGGTTTTGGCCTCGGCCCACCATTGGAAAGGGGTCAGGAACTCCGGAACTAAGTTCAAGCACCAGGTTTGGCCCTCAGTGGAAAGGGGCTGACTGTATCCTCACCCCTCGCTTTTTGATGGCTTTCCTCAGGAGGCTGACCACATCCTTTCCTTCCACTCCGCTCGACTTGAAGCCTTTGGTCCAAGACACCAGAATACTCTGCACATAGGAAACACCCAGACACAACACACAGAAAACATTCAAGGTTATCTGCCATCTTTAAGTGACAAGCTTCATTCCAAAAGCATACATCCGTTCAAAGAAAAAAAAATTATCGCCTGAAATTCACAGCTCACTCCAAAAACAATGCAGCCCATCCCATCCTCAACAAGACTAAGCGTCTAACAGCCCTGCGACACTGAATCCTGATTGAGTCTGCAATCTAACTCCCTGCACCGCACTTTCACCCACATGGCCCAAAGTGCTGACCGAACAATGCGATCCATAAAGCCCCTGCTGTCGCGGAGCTAAAAATGATACCATTTAATAAACAAATGTGTCTAGATAGCTACTAGCTTCAGCAATATTCCATCGTGAAATCTGTGTCATATCCAAAATCATTTTGTCAAAACAACGAGATACTTTTTCGAAATGTGGATATGCCATTTGGAATGAAAGTCATTTCATCTACCTGCTGCTTGACAGTTACCATTTTGCAATTGGTTTCTTTTCTGCTTACAGTGAGCTCCACAAGTGTTTGTGCTGCATATTATTATTTTGGATGCATGATGGCAGCATGACTATGATGTCAAAAGGTTGTCAGCCTCAATATGGGGAATTTTCAACTATACCGGATGAACAGATAATGTTTTGAACAATAGCACAAAGCATTATAAACACACTGGGTTTTACAGATGAACTTTGTAAAAGTCACTGCATTTAATTTTGAGTCAGATAGGAGAGGTCAAGTCGGAGCCACAGGCAATACTAAGACCTTAAGAGAAACTGTTTTTCTAACTACAGAAAGTTGTACCAAGCTTGTGTTTGCCCTGTGTTGAATTATGCAGGTAGACTCTGGCGGTATAAGAAATATACAGGAAATATGCCGATATGATTCACAATAAGATACATCCCGGGAGTACACACATTTGCACCAACCTGAGGTGATGTATGGGATATGGGGTAGGATGGGTTGGGAATCATGATTGGAGTAAATCCAATCTTAGAACCTATTATGTGAATAAAGAATAATTATTTTGTTGAGATGTTGAATGTTGTTTTTTTTAGATATTGCCCCAAAAAATGATCGCTGCACGGCCAAATCAGATAAGCATTTGTAGCTCTCTAGGCTGAGAGTGGATGTGATGTTGGTAATGCTGAGCAAGTTAGACTTTGTCATTTAGGATATAAATGTGATTTATAAGACGGTGAAGATGAAATTTATTTAATCTTATACTGTCAAGAAAATAACTGACTACAGCTTTTTGAGGGCAGATTTCAGTACTTTTTTTTTTTCAGGCTGTGGCTTCAATCAGGAAACTGAACTCCTGGCACAATAACCAAGTTATTTTCTGCTATATTCATTTATAGGCTCCAAGCTAGGGCTGGGCGATAATTCAATATTATCGTTTATCGTCTTTCAGTGGAATCATATCGTGATGATATGAAGATATTTTAATATCGTGACACACATTTCTGCTGTCTAAATTGATGATGACAAGCAAATTTTACTTAAAAACTCTGATAAAATGAGGTATGGTAGGAATATTATTTGAAAATTTCAGTTTTGTTTGACACCACACCTAACATTACCATTCGGTTCAATGAGATGAACATTAATTTGATTATTTAACGTGATTTTCCATACATGAACCATATCGTGATATATACTGATATCGAGAAAAATCCTTATGATTATCATGATATTGATTTCAACCATATCGCCCAGCCCTACTCCAAGCTAACAAGACAGGTAACAGACGGGGCTACAGAGCAATTGAACTCAGAGAAAAAAAGGTAGGCTAAAAATGACTACATCAAGCTCCCGCACCGCGCCCAGTAATCACCGCAACACTGTAAAAATGGCACCACCTTGACAACCCTACTGCAGCACCACACAACATACAAATGTGCACCAATTAAAAAGGTGCGCATATTAATTATGAATGAATACCTGGAATTAATAGATTTAGCAGACAGAATAATAGAACACTGGATTGCAGAAATATCACCAAGGTACACATAGAATCGAGGAATTAATTAGTGCTTGTAAGGTGGCCACCTTGACTTCTCCCAAGGTGCTCCAAGCTATTATTGAGAGACAGTTTCCATAAGTGGCGTCTGTTATCAGTATGCAGTGTAAACGTCCATAATGGGCACTCTATGGGCATATCTATAAAAGCTTTCTTCTAAAAGTGTTCATATAAAAGCTGTGATCATCCCTAATTAATCAGCCAAACCAGCCAATCCATAAAACTGTCATTTTACTGTATCAAAAGAAAGGCTCAGTTTAGTAAAATTAGAAGGAAAATTAATTTTCTGACTATGGAGGATTCTGAAACACCGAGGTGGCTATTTAACAGTGAAACACTTGTATTTCCAAATTATTTAGAGAAGGCATGGGATGAGAAAATGTCTGCTGTGTACTGTAGGTGAAATTAGTATCTCCTTTTCTTTGTATAATTACGACCAACATTATTTTTCTGTAACTGAGCATCAGATAAGATATATCCTGTGTAGCCGTTAGATTTGCACTTGGCAGTGGAAGGTCAACTGTTTGGCCAGGTGGGGAGACATCATGCATCATGTAATCTCATGTGGGATGGGCCAAATTATTCATAGATTTGTTATGAATCCAGCCTTGAATCCAGCCTTGAATCCAGCCTTGAATCGTACTCGCACACACTAAAATGTGCAATGAGACACTAAAATGTGAAATGTCAAAGTATCCCCCCAGCTATGTAGGTAGTTGAAACAAGCCTCCCATTTGCTGGAGGCGAGATGACAGAGCATAAATAACATAAGAAATCATGTCTGAATCATTCACCTCATCCAGCTTGGTCTGCTGACAGGGGAAAGAGAAGGTGAAGCCCAAGGGGAGCTTTTTGTCCTTTATTCCCATCTTGTCCAGGAAATTACCCAGACAATCAGCTATGTGGTCAAATAGCTACAGGAGAGAGAAAAGGTCAGTGTTGTTAGTGTTAACAGTCACATTCTGAAAAAATAATAGGCTTTGTGTGTGTGTGTGTGTGTGTGTGTGTGTGTGTGTGTGTGTGTGTGTGTGTGTGTGTGTGTGTGTGTGTGTGTGTGTTGCCTCTAACCTCAGAGCCGCTGCCTCTCATGAGGTGCTCAGGAATGGCATAGATCTGATTTTCCATCTCCACCTTTTGCTTTCCGTTAGCCGAAACTTTCACCAGGAGCACCCGGAAGTTGGTCCCACCAAGGTCGAGGGCCAGAAAGTCGCCTTTTTCTTTGAAAGGACACACAAAATACACCCACATATGCATAGACACACACACACACACACACACACACACAGAGATAAGGGATTCATATTTTACCAAAAGTTAGCCAATCTTCAATCCCAGGAGTATTATCATGCATGCTGGGCAGGCAGTTTGTAGCCCTGCATTCACTGTCTGATCTTCGGTTTCATTCAGTAGGTCTACCCACTATTATTCATTTAGGAATCAGTATTTTTGAGACCATGAGAGCACACATGGCTAGATAGAAAAGTGTGATGAGAACCTTTAAGAGAAGACTGCTTCCTTTGAAACTGCTTTGGGAGTGTCTTCTTCAAGGGAAACATTGTAATCACTTCGACTTTCAGTGTGTTCCACAGGGAAGAGGAAATGCATGAGGACAGATAATAACGACCTAATACAAGTCAAAGCGGGAGTAACAGTGTCATGCCTCAACCCATCACAAGGACGTGGAGAGAGAGAAGTGACAGAAAATCAAAGTGTGAAGGAATCGATTGTCTTGGAACGTTTGGTTAGGTTCCAGCTGGACAGGCTTTTCTTTGAGTCTGGGGTGTAAATAACACATCAATAATGATCCGCGTCAACAGGCAACATGCCAGCCAACATTTCCACCTATGGCCATTTCCACTGCCAAATGACTGCATATTATTGCACAATTCATTCCCTGTGCTTTATCCGTTGGACATTGTGTCATTGGACATTGTTGTGTAGCTAGTAAGAACCATTTCTTACTTTCTATGGGCAATGGAAATTGTACATCAACTCCCATTCAACATATGTTTATGTTGGTGGAAAAACAGTCTCTGCGCCTACACACCCTCCCATCTCTGCTCTTCACAGAATCGTTATTGCTCATATATTGAAAGAGATACACTGTTGAAGAAACACACATTGCAAAATGGCTCGTTTGAAATGATTCCCCTTTTTTCCAAAGCACACCTTACACAACCATATAGCTTTTTCACGCTTCAGAACTGCCCATCTCTTCGTTTTCCTCGTTATCGGTCATTATGTCCGAGATTGAAGCACGGCAGTAATTATGTAATCTTTATCATACTGCACAGCGGCATAGATATAATGCCAATATGTGGGTACTGTGGCTACAGACTTATCTCTACACCTGTCAGAGAGCCCACTTACCTGTTCCATCAGGAGTGGAGCGCACAAAAGTGGGCAGCATCTTGACAGCAGCTGTGGGGTTGGTGTCTCTGCACAGGCCTTTGTCCATGTCCCGTCGAAACCTCACCGCCACGTCCATCAAGTTCTCGTCTGACAGCCGGAGGTGGTACAGATATTTGTCCACCTAAACCATGGTGGGGAAGAGAAAAGGTTACACTTACACCAACCTGGCATATATGGGTCTACGGCAGTGAATTAATTAATTAATTTTCGTGTCATGCTACATACATGGGCCATGTCACATTAACAAATGCAGTTAATGCTGCATTGGCTGCAAACCACACATATTGCCTTAGTGAAAAAATAATTGGTTTGATTTGAACTCCAGCTGACCCCCCGACCGAATCAGAGTTCCAGGCAAAATACTGCTGGATCAATTATGAGGAGATCCTTAGAGCAGAATTTAGGCTTCCCTATTTTCTTTTGCACTCCACCTGCCCTTTCCAAATCACTTTAATATTTACTACCTCCGGCAAGGAAGTAATGAATATTGTTCGTGTCTGTGTGTTTGTCTGTCCCTCCGTTAGCAGGATATCTCAAAACTGATGAACTGATGAATGCCAAAAAGTTCCTTAATATGCCGGCTCTACTGGGTGAGAAGCTGACAGCGATGCAGGTGGATGCCCCCCCTCGTGTCCTGGATTGTCAACTACCTGACTGGCAGACCACAGTATGTGCGCCAACAGACTCAACAAACTGATCCGCAAGGCCAGTGACGTTGTGGGGGTGGAGCTGGACTCTCTGGTGGCAGTGTCACAGAGGAGAATGCTGTCCAAGTTGCATGGCATCTTGGACAATGTCTCCCACCCGCTCCATGACATGCTGGTCAAGCACAGGAGCACATTCAGTGCAAGACTCATTCCACAGAGATGCACCACAGAGCGCCACAGGAACTCATTCCTGCCTGTGGCCATCAAACTTTTCAACTCCTCCCTCAGAGTGTCAGTGGCTCTTGGACTTATTTCACCCCTGTCAGCAGTTTATAACCTCATAATTTATAACTTATATTTAAACTGTGCAATACAGATATTTTTTTTCTTTATATTTCTCTTATTTCTATATTATTATTATTATTATCATTGTTATATATTGTAGTATAATGCACATATTTTACATATTTCTTACTTTCTTATTTCTATTTTTCTTATAATTTCTTATAATTTCTCTATGCTTATATATATTCTCCTCTACAATGTGAGCAACTGCAGTGTAACCCAATTTCCCCTCGGGGATCAATAAAGTATTTCTGATTCTGATTCTGACATAAGAACATTTAGAGTCACATCTGTGTGTATGCACGGTTCTTGCATAAGGCCCAATGATTTCTCTGCCAGGTGCTGAGATTTCTGGCTTTCAGAACTCAGTGTCACAGTTATCCTTGAACAAATAAACTCAGAGCCATCATCTCATACATACAGTGTCCTTTTATGTCATTTTTCCTGAAGAAAAAGCATGTGGCAGTAGAGACTTATTCCATTCGAAAATACAATCCACAATATATTTATCTAAAGGGATATATTCACATGTTCTTTAAGAGTTTCACCTGTAGATGGAAAATCTTCTTTGAGGCTTTCTTAACCCATCCCAACTCAAAATACCTTTTACACCCCCAAAATACATGTATAACTCATACACAGCCATTACATCCTGTCAGTCCTTGCAACAAAAGCTCAATAAATTTGAGAGAAAAAAAAATGTCTTATATACCATCATTTACTATGCATACAAAGCCAGTAGTAGAGTGACTGTGTTTCACTAGAGGGTGCCATGATGGCTAGTGCCTGATGCCTAAAGTGGAATAAGCTGCGCTCACCACTAGGTAGGGCGCAGGGAGGCTTGTCGATCCGTCATCACAGAAGCATTCATATCAGGAAGGTGGGACATACAAATAATCATCAGCAACTGTCGTACAACTCTGTTAACTTGGACACACACACAGTATTGACCGAAAGCTTAGCCAATAAATGTGAAACCTGCACTGATTTAGGCTAAATGTGGGATTTCAGTGCTTTTTAACTCCAGCACCTTAAAGCTGCAATAAGCAAAATGTTCTGACCACTAGAAGGTGACAAACGGCAACACATTTGTAAATAAAGCAGAGCAAAGCCACTGCACTACGGAGGCCTACTAAGACAAAACATTGCAAAGCACCGTGCATAAAGGCTCGCTTTGCCAGACCTTTCTCCCACTGAAGGTTACATGTCCCACAATGACAAGTGAAGTGGTAGGTAATAAGTTTAGTACTACTCGCGTCATTGATTCTGCCATTACAAGGATTTTTGGCCAGGTGAACAGCAGATCTCCCTTCATATTTTTCAACAGAGGGTACCATACCAGAAGTAATCTGAAACCTGTTGTAGTATTTAGAACAGGCATGACCTGTCTGCTGGGCTAAGCCTGGCCCCTGTCCTGTTGGCTACAGCACAAGGAGCTGGGCTCCAGAGCAGCTGATGTCCCACATTAAATACCAGGAATTGCCACTGACTTGCAAAACACACCCAGCACAGACAAGCATGTGACGAGACAGGAGGAGACTGGGGTTTAAACATGAGATGGACCTGGAGGGGACTGCATAGTCTGCACTCCGACCCACAGCTCAAAGCTCTGTACTAACTTAAGCACAAAAAAGCCAAAAAGGGTACAGTTAAATATTTATTCTATAGAGCAAAAAAAGAGACCATGGGCTGATCATTTTGCCTCAAGGGCCTGAGGCTGTCTGAATTACTGTCTGATACAGCCTGAAAAAACAGAATAATATTCAATCTCTTTGGAGCAGGATACTACTGATAAATTGTAACCTTGGATTTGTAAGGTTCCATGCAGCATGGTGGCAAAAAATGAGCTACTTCTATAATCTAGTTGCACAAAGAAAACTTATGTGGCTCAATTAGATTTATGAAAAGTTTAGTGGGTAAAATTGCAACTTAATATTCATCATCATTATCTTTATTTATATAGCACTTTTCATAACAACGTTACAAAGTGCTTCACAAATTAAGGAAAATAAAAGTGATTTAAAAGACAATACTGCCAGTCTGACCAATTTAAATAGATTATATTAGCTTTGCTCTATGGGATGCAAAAACAAACGCTCAATATTTCCAAAATATTGTGCATGTAGAGGGAACCTTATAATACCAAACACACAAAATGCCAGTCTGTAATTACGCGCCGTCTGAGCCATTAAGGCGAAACCAGTATACTGTTACACTGGGTCACCTTGGCCCAAGATCTGATCATGCACCTAGGCAACACATTGAATAAATATCTGATACACTAACAGCGCAGAAAGTTCTGGCATGCAGGGACAAACTGAAACTGGAGATAGCAAGAACTAGCTTGGCAAAATGAGGTGAGAGGGCCTTGTGAGAATGAGACTGCAGAAAAGCATATTGAGCAATCTAATATTACAATGCTCGGGAATGCCTAGCCTATTGTTGATATATTCTGACTGATACAGCAAGTTAAGAGGTGTAGAGGTTGACTGGAACAAAGCAAAATATGGGCATAGCCAAAGAAAGCAGAGACAAATCCAATGGGCCTCATTCACAAAATGTGCACACAATCAGATCTGATGGTAAAGCCAAGCCTGAAAGTGCAGCCAAACTCGACACTTAGCAATAGCGTATTTGCTACTATTGGAGCACTTGGCAAATCATGCCGCAAGGAGAGAGTGTGCCTTTAGGGACCACACAGATATGTCTGCTGAGAGCAATGAATGGCTCATGATCCATTTCAGACTACCGAGGACAATTCTTCTTGATCTCTGCAACACCTTAGGGC
Source organism: Centroberyx affinis (assembly GCF_046629955.1). Lineage (NCBI taxonomy): Eukaryota > Metazoa > Chordata > Actinopteri > Beryciformes > Berycidae > Centroberyx > Centroberyx affinis. The sequence continues at coordinate 256,797 of NW_027281070.1, forward strand.
CACAGCTGACCAGGAGAAGAAGAAGGTCCCAGCCTGCCCTCCTGCTGCCTGTGCAGGTGTTGCCTGCACTCACTTTTCTAGCCACCGTGACATTCCAGAAGGACATAGCCGTACATTCCCGAATGCGGTAAATGGCATCATTAGGCTCGCACCACAATATATATAATTCCCATATTCAGTTGTAGAACAGACACAAATAAAGAGTCATTTCTATGCAATTGCCAGCCTGCCAAACACCATCGGAGCAATAGACTGCACACGTGTGCATCAAAGCACCGTCTCTGCCTTTCCCCATCTTACCCCATCAACCCTCAGACCCCTCAAGAGTGCTCATATGAGAGAGAGAGAGAGAGAGAGAGAGAGAGAGAGAGAGAGAGAGAGAGAGAGAGAGAGAGAGAGAGAGAGAGAGAGAGAGAGAGAGAGAGAGAGAGAGAGAGAGAGAGAGAGAGAGAGAGAGAGAGAGAGAGAGAGAGAGAGAGAGAATGACTGACTGACTGACTGACTGACTCATCAGAGCACTAATAATCAGTAAAATGTTCTTCAATGTTACTCTGATTCTGATAAATTTGTATAATCAAGAGCTAACCAAATAGCGAGACAATTTCTGGATATACAGTATATTCACACAGGCGGGTTCAGAGGTTCCCAAATGTTTTGGCAGGAGTCCTCATTGTAAGGCCAAAAAATTCCTGTTACTTGACCATTTGAAATAACACAGTGAGCATTCATGTCATAAGTAATATTTAAGGTAGGCTTATGAGGTAAAACACAATGTTTCATTTCTTAAAAGGACACAACTGATAGGCAAGGTGTGTGGTTTTACAGTGTTGTCTGTAATACAAAACTGTTGGAGGCATTTTGATTTAAATTAGTACTGAGAAATTATACAGTCATTTTAGCTGGATAACAAATCTTTCAAGGGACTCCATTTAATACCTTTCTACCACATTAGCATCATTAGTGACACAGTAGCTCATGCAACTCTAATGGACTGCCTGACCGCTCTGCTCCATGGCAGCCATCAGCCATCGAGGGAATGAAGCTGTTCCCTCTACTCCTCTCCTGTCTCAAGTCCAAACAATGCACCAGAGTTGTGCACCAACGTGCTGTGTGGGGCAGGTAGAGCATCACAGTGACGTGACATTAATGGAATCACAACACAAGGAGTGGAGCTCTGCCATTAAGCAGCGAGTGTCTCAGTGAGTGTCACCTAGTCGCCCAGACTGTCTCAAAACCTTTTACTACTCAATGAAAGAAAATCTGAAATAGACTTATCTGGCCCTCCCAACTCATTTTTTTCTAAATGATCTTCATAGTCATTCCTCCAATACAAAGCCAGTGGCCAGACACTTTGGAGCGAGTTATGACACTGACAAGAGAGCAGGTAAAGAGGGTGGTGCAGTCTTGCTTCCTGCAAGTGAGAAACCTATCAAAATGAAGTCATTTTTATCCTTTACAGATTCAGAGAAGGTCATCCATGTTTTTATCTAATCTTGTTTAGACTACTGCAACTCTTTATTTTACTGCCTCAGTCACAAGTCACTCTCACGCCTCCAGCTTGTTCAGGATGCAGCAGCTAGGATTCTAACTGGTACCAGACAAAGACACCATAATATATCCCCTATTTTAGCATGTCTCCACTACCAGTAACAGGTGATTTTAAGATTCTCATCAGGTTTAAAGCATAGCTAACCCTAACTCCTAACTACATTGCAGACCCCTTAGGTTCCTATGACCCGCAGTGCTGCCCAAGATCTTTGGGCACTGCCCTTCTACTGTCCCCCACTCTAGACCCAAATCTGTGGACCGCCCTACCTGAGTAACTTATACTATATCTAATTCAGTATTGCCTTTTAAATCACTTTTTAAAACTCACTTTTACAGACATTTTATGTAATGTTTTTGTCCACTTTTTAATCTTGTGTCATGTCTTATGTTTATTATTAGAACCACTTTTTCTTTTGAATACAGTTCCCAATTTTTGTCTGGTTTTTATATGATTTTCTTTTCTATTCTTGTTTTTATGCTTTTGTAAAGCAGTTTGTAAACTTTGTTTTTAGATAAGTATTCAGTATATATGAATAAAGTGTATATTGTATTGTAAAGTGTTATTATCAGCATTATTATTATTGTTATTATTATTAGATTTTTTCGTGGGGGGTGGGGTGGGATCCTAGAGAGTCCATAGCAAAATGAAAAATAATTGAATTTTCATTTCATTTACTGGTTGGCGTAATGGGTAATCTGATCCATTGCAGGTTTCACTCTACTACTGTTACCACAACACCATCAGGAATATAAACCTACCCTGTGTTTAATCCAGGAGTTCCCCTCAATAGATATGCATCAGACCACGGATCCCCATTTGATCCCCCACTTTGTCCCTAGGAACCCCATCAGATCTGAGAACTACCGGGAAGTGTGTGATGCAACGCCCCAGTAACATGAAGTGAGTCGGAGGCATCACACGTGTCTGGTGTCGTATACGCAAGTAGTCGAGGTGCTTTGAGCCGGGCTTCATTTTCCCACTGCAGGACAGGCCTACAAACCCAGAGGTCATGTTATGACACACAAAAAGTACTCCAAAGAAGCTCAATACTTTCTCACAACTTTCACAGCTCAATACTCACTTTCTGTACTGTGTCATGATGGAGTTCCGTGAAGTAGTACGCCAGCAGATGCGAGGCTATCATCGTCGGTGATGTGTAACGTTACGTCCTCTCCTACTGCTTGGTACTGAGATATATGGCCTAGTTTCTCTACGTGTCGACAGGGCGGCTTCTTAAGAAATTAAAAAAATGCTGCTCATATCTTTACCTCAAACTCGCGTCTTAGAACTCTCGCGTTTGGTATGTTAAAATATAACTTTAAGAGGATGTACCGGAGGCTGTGAAAGAGTCGTCGGGAACTTCCAGCTTCCTCATAGTAATTTGAGTTGGTCGTTGATTGACGTCATCCCGGGTCTCTGCTGCTGATTGGCTGCCGAAAAGGTGCGGCGTGTCCGCGCGGCCTGATACCGGAGGAGTAGGAGGAAGAGGAGAAGAGGGAGGAAGAGGAAGAGGAGGAGGATGCTTTTGCTTGGGGAGCCACATCATCGAACATATTTTATTTGTTGCCTTGAGCAAAACACTCTAAATAATGCATTATATGTTGTCAGCCTGCTCCTTGGAAAATTGCACATGCGCAGCCTGCACTGTTTTTGTCTTGAACTATCCATGAGTGTCCCACTGTTCAGCCTGTCATCCTGTTATTGGTTAATCATTAAAAAAACAAACATAAAATTGAAGATAAATAAATATTAATTATATAAATATTCATGTATTAATATACACCGGTGACTGCTTCATTCAAATATTAAAGCTCCATTAGCTCCATAAGACGTGTGAATTTTTTTTTGTAAAATTAAATGAATTAAATCTTGCTTATAATGCTGCTTTCATGTGCTAAACCAAAATCACCAGGAGGCGTCCACTGCCAAAATCTCTCACAATGGCACTCGTGAGCTGCAGTGATTACATTCTGTCAGGAAAAAGATATCAGAAACTTAGAATTTAGCAACTTTTCAAAATCACTACATTTGTTGGCAGAGTACTCAAACTGTTGTTTTCTTCTGCAATAAATAAATATCCTTGTTTCAATAGGAATGTGTGTGTGTGTGTGTGTGTGTGTGTATGAAAGAGCGAGAGAGAAAGAGAAAGAAGGATCATATGTGAGAATGCAATCCGTTCAAATGAAGACTACTGCAGAACAAGTGAAACGAGAAAATTTGTCAATATGTCAATGTCAATAGTTCATTGCATACTTTGTGTTTATTATCTAGCATAAAGCATCAAGCAATGTTGTTCATTGTTCTGAACTAGCAGTACACATTTGAATGCAGAAAATAGAATATGACATAATGCAATACAAAATACCAAAGCATCTATTGAGCAGAAGGAAATTCAGTTTGCAAATACCAAGGCCAGTCAGGAAAAGACATGCATTTCATAATATGATGGATTGTCTGATGGACAAAGCCTTGTAGTCCTATTGGTAAAGTTTTTGTCCATTTTCTCACTCCTGAATGTAACAGCTATCTTCAGCAATGCACGACACAGTGGGCCTCATGCAAGAGCCACTCGTACAAACAGATTCATTCTTAAATCACACGTACGAGCGATTTAAGAAAACTTGCCGCATTCACCTGTTTTCTCGTATTTACAATTTTCTCTTAGGTACATACGAACAAAATGTACAAGTGGTCCAGACCTGTCGTACGAGTCACGTACAATCAACCTGCCGTTCTCCAAAGCAAAAAAAAAACTTTGTTGTTGACTACTGGATTGTGTCTCTGTTACTTTGAAGAAATTTTGAGTTTGAATATATAAATGACACTGTAAAGTAATGTATAATCATTTTTTCAAAAGAAGGTAGTGCGTAATTTATTTTACCAGAAAATAAAATCTCATAAGTATCCATGTGGGTTACATAGTAGCCTATAAGTGCGCTCAATACAGCCCTGAATCCAGCTGTCATACAGGTGAAATGATCTCGGTGGACAACTGTAAGTAGCCTACGTCTATTACTCTGGACAATAAGCTGAATTGAAGGGAGAACTCATTACAGATTTATAAGAAAGCACAGTCTAGGCTTCATAAACCCAAAGGCTGTAGAATCTTCTCAACTCAACCATATAATCCTTCAACTGAAGTTTAAAAATGAAAATCACCAGAATTGGAGTTGCAAGGTTTTCATGCGACAACACCATATCTGTGCTGAACTGTGCCCAAAAGATAGTGGACAAACAGGTTTCAGTGTAGGTACAGCATGGTACAACATATAATACAGTGGGAACCAAACTATATGTTTGCGTATCAGTGTAAAAAATACTCCCTTCTTTTATATAGCATTCCTCTTTACCATTCAAATAACTTGTTAGAAATCCTACAGGTGCAATCCCATTTCTTAAATCTGAGAGTGAATAGACTACATAGACAGGTTTCTCTGTATCAGTAGCTTATACTGTAGCACTCATGCTAGGCCACCTAAAGTGTTAAGGTCAGTCTCGGTGACACAGTACCTTATAGGCCCCGCATTCCCCTTGAGATAGGAGATCATATTCCATATACATGCTCATGGTGGCTGAGGGAGCTTCTGATCCAGGCCTTTATCATTCCCAACAGAGGAATGAGTCTTCTGTCACAGTATTCTGAGTGTCTCTGTCACCCTCATGAACGCACAAAAGAACGTCCTGCATGGTGAGATAAGCAGTGATTCGTGTATCAGATGATTAACTATTTATAGCCCAAATTTTTTAAGTTCTGTTTGGACACAGGGGGGCGGCAGTAGTCTAGAGGTTTGAGGAAGAGCTTTGTGACCAGAAACCAGCTGAACCGTCTCACTTTTAGTATCCATATATCATAGTTGGTTGTCACAAGAGTTTAGGGGTTTGTTAACATAGATTACAAATCCATTCAAACATTTATTCACCTACATATTAAAATTAACATATAAAGCAACAGATGCCTCAAGGGCCTATATGCCTTACTCAAGTGATGGCTCATTCTAATTGTGGTGTTAATTTCTATAAAAATGTAGACTGTAATTATGAGTTATCAACTCAAAACCAAGCACATATCAAAGGTTTGTTAGGTTTAGATATTATTGTCCAATAAAATGTGATGTTTTTCACAGTATGTCATTAATTAACTTAATAAGCGTTTGGTAATAAGCATTTCCACAATCACTGAAGCAGGCCTAGGTCTGATTTTTACCAACCACCCTCATATGATGAGATGGCAATTAATTGGCAAGCTGTGTTAAATTCTTAATTACTTGTAACTTTACTTGAAATTCTCTTTTTTTTTTTGTCAGTGACCCATATCCAGGTAGGCATATATGTTCATAAGAAACCAGACACAGTTGCTGAAGATGCCGTATTCCCACAGTGAATGTGATGCCTTTGTCTTGTACTCTGTCACATATATTGTTGAAACAAATGCATGACCATTAAAATACAGCTGACTTAAACAACCAAAATGCTAACTGGATAACTAACGGAAGCTTTTAGCATGTTGTGACACGAACATATGATTTCCCACATTGTTTTTGGAGAGTTTTGTGTATTTGTAAAGCAGAAAAACTGACAATTTAAAAATTGGTTGCATATGACAACTCATAGAATGTTACCAGGTGCTGACAATAGCTTGATAGCTTTTGTTTTGTTTTGTCTTTTCAATGTCACGACTATAGTATGAGTCTGAATCAAGTTGCTTGTTTATAGTCGCTGTTGCCTGCCAACAGAAACTGAAAAAAATGCTCCTTGCCACACAAAATGCCACACAGCACTTGCGTTATCCAATACGTTTTATTGAAACCTAAAATAGGTGAGGTGGAGGTGAAGAAGAGTGGGCTTCTTAACAATAAGGTGCATAGTGCCACCTTCTGTACCGAAGTGTGTAGCATCAAGGGTTTATAGTGCAAAGATTCTTACGAAAAGGGTAAACTATATTCTACTTTCTAATCCTGGTGCCCTGAGGAAAGTAAAGAGAGCCCTACAGCACTCACACATTTTATCATCCCTTCCTAAAAACCCTCCAGATTCTCAGATTTACATGTTCCACATTTTCTGCTACATTACATATTATATTTACCTGAGTTACACTTTGACATTCAAAACACTTGATTTTAATCCAGTATGCCCTAACCACCATCTAGAGAAAATCACCTCCTCTCTTCTGCTCTTCCCTTTGAATGGATTTCTATGTATAATTGTGCCCTCTTTTGTATCCCTCATCTCTTCCCATGTATTCTTAATTGCATGTCTAATAAATGATTTCGCCTCACCTCCTCCAAAGGGAACATTTAGTATTTAATTATTACTTCATGTCAATGCCGTCTTGGCTATTTCCTCTGCTTTCTAATTGTTATCACCATTGTGAACCAGCACCCAAGAGAAATCAAGTCTTTGTACTTCATATTATCATATTCAAATTGCCATCAGTAAATCATCTCTCACAGTGTCTTTTGAAGTCAAACTATGAAGAGTGGCAGCTGAATCTGAGCAAACTCTCTTAGGTCTTACCTCCTCCACCCACTGCAATCCTAAAATCATGGCAACTATTTCATGTGATGTGAGAGCTGTAGGCCTGTAATTTCCTGCACTGGTTAGACCTTAGTTGGATCTCACTTTTCCAGTGCGTTTCACCTTCTATCCATATCTTATCAAAAAGATGTTCATAGGAGTTCAAGGAGGGACTGTCACTTCATGCTATTGTTACAGGATATGAACAGTGGAACAGTGTACTGTAGGTGTATGACTTGTCATCCTAGTATCAGTCTTTTGTATCCAGCGTATTGTGGCAGAAACAGTGTTCTGTAGGCATCTGGCATTTAGTAACAGCCAGTTGTATGAAGAGTTATGCTGCTCTTGGGGCAGTGATAGTGTCCTATAGGCATTTATCATGCTATGCTCATATCAGTCTATTGTACACAGGGTATACAATGCTTCTCTTGGGGTAGGAACAGTGTATTGTATGTGTATGACATGTTATCCTTCAGTCTGTTGTATACAGAGTATTGCTGCTCTAGGGGAGAGCTTAGTTTCCATCTTAGCTCATCGTTTTCCAGTGATGATAGAAACTATATTATTTTAAAGGGGAATTGCACCAGCAGTGGAAAAACTCTTGCAATGCAGAAACTCTTGCAGCACTTTTGAATGATTAGATGTCATGCTGTGAACAATGATTGAACTGCCACTGGGCACTCACTATAATTTCACCTGATAGAGCTCTTATGTTCACTTATTCTCTGTTTTAGAGGTTGAGGTGTCCCAATATAAGCCAAAGCATAAGTCAAATATTTTGTAAATAAAAACTCAGAAATATCTATATATCAGAATATTATTTAAAATATAGTAATGTATTATGTAATACAGTGAGCCTGAAAATGCAGATTGTGTTTTATCCAGCAGAGGCCAGTAGTTGCTGTTGTGTAAGTAGGCTAATAGATTGGGCAAATTGAAGAGTGAAGTCAGTCAGTAGACATGCTCCCGTGTGAATAAACATGTTTTTCTGGTGGTAAATAAAAACACATCCCCGCGACAAGTCGAGTTTCATGTGTCTTGTAGTCTGCAGTGACGCAGGTAGAACTTGCAGGGCTACTTGGAAATCCCAGCTGGCTCTGCTTCAACGTTTCTAACTGCGCATGCGCAAGGTGAGCCGCTAATTAAACACCTGGCACAGGTGAGTTCTTGTTTTTTCTTTTTGCAAATATTCTGCTCTGGTCTTTGCTAGTCTCACCGGGGCGTACGAAAGCCTGATAGATAAATTGTACAAGAGGCAACAAACTAAGATATTTAGCGGTTATTAAAATGAAGGTTCCCGTGGAGGAACTGATGAGTGATATTCTGATGCGGTTAACAGGCGAGTCTGCGCTCCCTGTTTACAGCAACATTGCGAAGTTCAAACGAGGGAAGGACGGCCTATATTTTGTCGCCGAGGACTTCAGTGAAACGGTGAAAAAAAGAGAATTGGTCAATGCCAAGGAACGACTGAGAGTGAGTGTTCTTTGGGAAATGGCGTTTTATAAACCATGAACTAACGTTTGTTAGTAGGCGGGGCTGTGGTTGACAACAGGACTTCAGCTCTTTAGCCCCTGCCCCGATACGTTCCGTACCCAAACTCTATTCTCCATCCATTAGCAGTTTCAGGTTTATTTTCAGGCGTAGCCTAGCTACAGACGTTAGACACTTTACGAAATGTTAGGGTCTACTTGTAAATTCGGCACGTATCTGACCCGCCAAACGACACTTAATTCAACTAGCTTATGAACTTAAACTTTTAAATATGGATTCACTTTTTATTGAAATTGTTGTAAAGGTTGTATGTTTGCCGATAAGAGACTGAGAGATAGTTGGCATGCTGTTGTTTACTGCTGAAGGAGATCAGAGATAGCCTAAAAAACACACTCATGGTGAGTTAAGAAACTGGCTGAGATATTACATTCAACTTGAAATAAAATATCAGTGAAAAGCCCCGGAGAACTGAATGTACCATTGAAAAACACTTGACTTTACAGTATGTTTTCTCCATTAAATTAACTGAAAGTAATGAAAGTGTTATTACTTTAATTATACCCAGAGTTGACAGGCTGAGGAAAGGCTGGAAAGTGAGCTTTTAAATGGCATGTCAACTGAGCCTTTCTTTCTATTAACCTGCACAGCAGCACAACAAATTGTTTATTTCATCTAAAGCACCATGAAATGCCTTTTTATTTTCTTTCTGTTTTCTTTTTTAAGTATTGGTGCCTCCAATTGAACCCCAAACCCTCCTAGAGTTGTAATGAACTGAAATGTTTAGCCTACTCAATCTGAGATGGCCATGGGGTCATGAGATTGTTTTTGTGGGTACATGAAATGTGGAAAATAATATTTATTCATATAGCCTATATTATATTTCTATTATTCAAATGTATTACATTTTCATATCTATTAATACTCTGAATATTTGCAGCCTCCTTCAATAATTAATCAAGTAAAATATTTTGAAATGGGGAAAATATAAAATAAAACAATAATTTAGTATCGAAGTTCACTGTTCTTTGCGTTTCCACCTGCCAAGGGAGTTGCAAGTAGGTATGGCTCTTTTAGGCCTTCTTTTTAGGCTTTATGGCTTTTTAGGGATCGAGAGCAGAAAATGAGTCTATCACTGCCTTAATTCACTAGGGCAAATTAGCAGTGCAGCTTGTTGAAGTCACTGATCTAACATGGACATGTGAGATGTCCACAAATAAACCCTCAGCTTCTCTTCTCTGCAGATCAGGAACTTAAACACCATGTTCTCCCGCTTGAAGCGCATGGTGCCACTTATGCGTCCAGACCGCAAGCCCAGTAAAGTAGACACGCTTAAAGCTGCCACCGAGTACATTCGATTGCTTGTTGCAGTCTTGCAGGACACTGACACAGTAAGTACTAAAAGTGTCCCCTGCTGTGTGAAAACTAACTCTGCACTGCCAATTACTGACATAGTGAATCAAAATTTACTTTTCTTGTCAGGATGATGGCAGCGGGACTGATTTTCTGAAGAATGCAATCAGTTATGGTCATACTGAGGGGATGGGCAATGACCTGTGGAGAGTGGATGACGTGAGTCATTTTTGTTTTTTTCCACTGCACAGTTGTGATGTGTGGCACAGATAAACTAGACGTGTGCTGGTAATATGAGGGGGGGAAAGTAACAAAAATTCTGATAAAAATGCACGTGAATTGAAAACAAATGATAGTGATACATTGTCAAGTGATTTGATAAATCCAAGGACGATTTGATAAACGGAGCCATTTTCATCATTTATCACCACTTTCTATCAATCATCATTTATCACTTACACAACACATTGCTATTTACTGTTTAAGATGAGCAAACTCTAGTCCCTAGAAGGGTGGAAGAAACAAAAAATAACTGAATGTAATGAATGTAAATAAATGAATGTGAATTGAAAAGGTGTGATGAAAATACATGTGAATTGAATGAGAGTGATAAATTGTGAGGTGAGGTTGATACATTCAAAGGTGATTTGATTAAATAACTGGTGATTTGAAATTCATCACTCGCACTATAGAATTACCATTAAGGTTGTTTATTGTTTGTCACTAGTAATTTTTGTTACTTCTGCTGTCATACCTAAATGTCAATCAAAAGGGTTAGGGTTAGGGTGTTAGATGGAACCAACCTCTAGCACTTGTTCCTAAAACCACTTATAGCAGACTCTGTATCAGGAAGTTAAAAAACAAACAAAAAACAAAACAAAAATCTGGTTCACTGTGTAGTGTAGGGCTCTTGGTTGGATGCTGACCCCCTATTGTGCCTCTCTGCTCTATGGGAGCATTGGGATGGCTTGCTTTGGCAGTGGGTTCCGGGGCTGGGTCCGTCCTTTCGCGTCGGGGTCCGGGTCTCCATTTCATCCCCTTATGCTTGCACAGGACTGTACACAACACTCCCATCCTCATACAACCTTTTACCCTGCTGCCCCATAATCAAATCATCATCACACCGCTTAAAATATTATAACCCAAAACTAATTGACCCTTACAACATGTTCATGTAGTTTTTTGCCCAATCGCCGTATCCATATTTCACACTCTTTGTTTGCCTTGTGTCCTGTGAACATGCACCGTTTTGTTCCCACGTCACGTGTGTTCAATTCTATGCACTGAAGTAGAGCCCTGCATTGGGATCGGGATCCCGCGGGTGCCATGGGACCCTCTAATTCCACTAACGTTACTTAAATGCCACAAGGTAATGTTACCTACCATGAAAGTTTGTAGGGCAGCAGAAGACGAGTTATCAGGTTACTGTTTACAAATCTCGTTACTAATACAGGAGAATTTGGAGCAAATTGTGGAAAGTGAAGTTTCACTTTCGTTTTCACACCAGAAGACTGTTGGATTGAGTTCAATGCTGCTGCTCTGTGCATCTCCAAATGACAGACATGATGTGATGCGCACATCAGGCGCATTAGAGATCGATTTAGATTCATTTCTATACATTGACCAACTTTTGATTTTGTGCCTCTGTATGGGAAACACAGCATCTCGCAGTCAAAGATGCCCTGTAGAGGCCATCTCACAAAGCGTCAGATGGATGACTGACTGACTGACCTGAATCTGCGATGCCCTCAGCTGCGCCTGGGAAAAAGGAAGGGAAAGAAAAAAGATTGGCCCCATATTACAGTATGCATAACTTTGGACCGGACTACACAATAGGCTGCCGGCTTGTTGGCCCGGTTGCCTAATTACTCACACTAATACCCCTTTTCCACCAACATGGAACAGATTCCGTTCTGGTTCGCGCACCTAATGTTGAACCGTTCTGAGCTTTTCGACCAAAAATAAATTGGTTCGGAACCCAAAAAGTTGGTTCCCAGCTGGAACCAAAAAATAGCAGGTTTTCGAGTGCAAACCGTGACGACATCAGCGGGCGTGTCATATTCTACAGGTGCACGTAATAGTCATCTACGTCTTCTTATCATTAATAGTTGGTCCATGCTTGTTTTTTGGATAAAAACAAATATCTGTAATAACAGAACAAAAGCTCGCAGGTAATCGATGGGATCTGCCATCTTGCTACTACTGTTTACTTCCGGTGTGCATTGTGCAACGCCCTCCGTTGATGACGCATCCTTGATTACAGTGGTTCCGCTCAAAACTGGTGGAAACGCGGGCTGGTTCGCTAGATAGCACCAAGGTTCCAAGAATCCTTAAGGGAACCAGTTCAAGAACCAGAGCTAATTTGGTGGCGAAAGGGGTGTAAATGATAAACCATCTTCTGGCCGTACACGTTAAATGATATATGGCAATTTTGAGTACGAATGATGATTGAAAGGAACATTTGTGATCACCAGTTGTTTAATCAAATGGCCTTTTGAATTTATTCAGTCACTTGGCAATTGACACTTTAAAAAAAAAAAATTCACATGCAATTTCATCCCACTGTTTTTCAGCTCTGATTAATTTACGTCACCTCTAAATTTCTTCGTCAATTTTTGTTTTACTTTACTCTACACACACACCACGTTAGATTGACAGATTGACTGAACTCTGCTAATCTGTACATGGACATTAATTCAAAATATTCACGCTATCAACCTAGTTGTATTAAGCAAATATGTGACTTAACTGCACTAGCAGATCTTTGTCACATTGTTTTGTACTAGCCCCCCCCCCCAATTAGAGCCAGGCAGAAAAGGTAAAAGACTCTGGACCTGGGGAATGTTTCTCCTTGACAGTGGCTGGACAGCATGTCAGAGGTGGGCATGGAAGATGGATTCACCATGACGATGCCTGTAGGCGCCCCAGGACTGGGAACAGAGGACGGAGAAGTGACCGGACTGGTGTTGCAACACTGCGTAATGCCCACATACCAGTTCATCATCCAAGTAGCACCTGATCAGACTACGGTAACTGTTTTCTTTTCCCTGATTTTACCTTTGTGCATGCTGTTTGTCAGCTCCCCCCAGCCGCAGGTCTGTTGTTCGCCACTGAGCAGCTCCACTGGAGCAGTTGCGCGGTTAGGCACTTAGATGGTGGTTGTTTAGGGATCAAAGAGTGTTGCACATTCATTTTCCAAGCTACATACTCAGAACTAGTAGCTAAGTAATTTTTTTAGTTTGCTTTAAATCAAAGTGGCGTGTAAATTGAATAAATTCTAAAGTATAAAATTCAAATAACCTTTCAGAACATTGACCCTGTGTAATCACTTTTACTAAAACACTTTTTAGAAAATGTTGCTCTGATTTACCTTTATTTCTCCTTTCACCTTTATTTGTCTTGTACGACGTCCCTTCTAAACACCTTCATGGGAAATAAGTGTGTAGTATTCTGTGTGCAATACCTGTGTCACATATGGATGCCATTTGATTCCAGTTTGTGTGGTTATAATCATTCCTCCACCATAAATGACTATATAAGAACAGTAAATTATATTACTTTCACTCTACAACCCAGCTGAGTGGTGTTTTGAGCAGGAAGGCTTGGACTCAACACCTTCCAGGTGGGCTTTCTTAATAATATTCCCTCCATCACTATTAAAGTACAGTGGGTGCACAATCAGCACTTTATCTTCTCTAAATTTACTATAGAAGTCAGAAAAAAGTGAAGTATAGAAGTATAGAAAAAAATAGTGAGACGTGCACCCTCTAGATGGCAACTATATTTTTCAGTTGTTGGAATTTTAAACTTTCTCATACGTTTCTTGAAGTCCCACTCCACGTTGAGACAAAAATCCCAAATGTATTTTTGATTGTAGAAGAGAATGTGAAAATAGGTTAATAATCTATAAATCATGTATCAGTTGTAGACCAACAGTGTAAAGTTTGAATACAAGACAGACAGCCTACACGTAAAACCTTGCAAAAAACAAACAAACTTGCATTTTGCAATCAAAGCAGGCCGTTTATGACGGTTTTCAGTGAGTCAGAAGTGTAGTTGTGTTACCCAACACATTCAAGCTGTCCCCATAAGTGCCCTGTCATCTCACTGGATAATTCAAGGTGAAGAGGTTTTAGGTCTAGACAGTTCCAGTTTCCTCCTTGTTCCTGAGTTGACGTCATTATGACAATCACAGTATTGTTGTAGCATTCTGTGCTTTTGTCCCCTACAAAAGCTGTTGGACTAATTGCAATTATTTTCTTTTATTGTGTGTAAAATTGCTGTGTGGAGACTGAATGAATACTATGAAAAATAAATTATCTTCAGTCTAGGAAACTGATTTTACCCAAACTCAAATGTTGAAGCTATGGCCACCCTAAAAGAATGCTCTGATCAATTTGCTTTGCTCACCAGACTACAGCTTTCATGTACTGTATGATGTCCCAAGATTGAAAAGAATGTTAGACTGTTGAGAGCTCAGATATGACCTTTACTCAACAGATGTCTCAACCCAGCTGAGAAGTGTTTTGAGCAGGAAGGCTTGGACTCATGATGGAGCAGCTGCCAGGTGGGTTTTTTTAACACAAGAATATTGAATGTGTCTAATTTGCCTTCACCAGTGTTGTAGTGTTAGCTCGGGAGCACCAGCCTTCATAACTGCAAAGTAAGTTTTTCAAGAGCATGAAGAATAGGATCAATGGGCCTCATTCACGAAACGTGCGTACGATCGGATTTGATCTTAAAGTGTACTTACGAACATTTCCACAAATATTTCGGTATTCATCATTTTTTTTCTTACCTGAATTTGTTCTTTGGTACGATCAAAATCTACGTGTGTTTGGAAACATGCGTGGGGCATAATGCATGAAGTGGTTTCTACTTAAAATGCCTTATTCTTTAAGTGAAATCTATTAAAGCAGTCCCAGACCTCATATCAACATCAAAATGTGTTTCATGCCATTTGTAAGCCTAGTGATAATAACCATATTAACAAAGCTATAGGCCACTATGAACAAATTCATAGGCAATTCTATTCAATTGGAAACCTGAGTGATTAAAGTGATTAATTATTATCGTATATATATTAGTATACATATATTATTATATTATTTATTGATCAATAAAGTTCTATCTTATCTTACCACAGGAGCAACAGACTGTGCGCATTAAAGCACCGTCTCCAAACGCTTTCCCCTATTTAAATCGCAAACAATAACACACCATAAACATTCAGTTAATTTGTGACACCAACCTAAACCTCCTACATGTGGCTTCCAGCTGTCCAGGAGGGAGCCACGACTCGGTGGTGCTGCAGAGCAGGGTGCCGCGCATCTTGACCAGGTGCTGCTGGAGAGGCACGGCGCATATTGGACTGAATGGAAGTTAAATTAACCAGAGTCTCAAGGCTAACTAGTTTGTCTCTATGCGATAGAGGTTCTGCCTTGACCACATTGCTAATGACACACCTGATAACCCTTCAGACCCCTCAGCAGCTATCATATAATTATCATACGTGCGCTCACTCCACCACAGAGCGCACCACACTGAGCTGGAAGGACTTTGGATGGACACCGCAGGAAGAAAGCTCCTGCCAACAGCTACAATCAAAACCAGCAGTATTATTATAACGCCTGAAGTCTGAGCTTACCATCAGATGGAGATGCTGCTTGAATTAAACCAGTGTCCAACTCCACTGATGACTGGACACCTGACAGCACAGTCTCCATATTATTTCTCCAAACATTTTGGCAGCGCCCTGCCTGGAGCTAATAAACTGCATCTATTTGGAATTAGATTATCGCCCTCGCTTTTTAGATTCTAACTGTAAGTCAAACCGTTTTTTAATTTAATTCAAGGTGTGTGTTTCAGATGTTGCAGCATTGACAGCATCAGTAATTTCTTGCCATGTTTTCTTTCTCAGATGCTGTCACTCCACTGTTTACACTTTTAAAAAGTATATATAGCCTAATTTTTTTTTCTCTCACTCCCGACAACAACACTTCTATTTCAGAGTTAGATTTTTTCTTCTTGGGTCTGTTTGCCATTCTCCGCCACTCCAGTAATGCTTTCCATTTGCGCACGACCCTTCAGACAGCAGGCCTTTTATGAAGTTGCCAGGGCGTCTACCTATGCTAATCAGCATCAACAGGCATGCACATCCAGTTAAGGAACAAGTGGCATTCATCATCAGATACACCTGGAATACACAAAAATCGAGACTCTGCGCATGCTTCATGAATCCCACGTTGGTTTTGCGTAGACATGTTTCTTAAGAACAAAAGTAAGAACAATTTAAGAAAAGTTTTGTGAATGAGGCCCATTGATCACTGCTTGTTTTTGTAGTTATGCAATGGGTTCTCAAATATTTCAGGGCTTTTGAGTCATGAAATGCAACACATGCAAGCATTAAATTCAAGTAAGAAAAAGAGCAACACTGAAATAGTGGTTACACATTTGTTGCAACAATATACTTTATGCCTTGCTCCTTATATAGTTGTTTGGTTTTCCTTAAGGTTAAAATGGAATAAAGCTTTCATTTATCTACACAGACATATGGTTAAAGTGGGTTGTGTATGTGTGTGTGTGGGGAGGGATGATGTAATGTTTCTTCAAGAATTTAAAGAAGTTACTCAGTTAAGATAAAGGTACTGAGCTGTGTTCATCTTAAGTAGCTTATTGCTATTTGCATTGTTCTGTGGTGTGTGATAGGATGTGAAGAATCAGAAAATAGTTGATGGATGCATAGATCTCTGCTTGCTTAGTTGCTCAATTATTTACTCACTTGAATTCCAAGGGCCCAGTTTTTCAAACCTTTTTTAATCTCAATCAGAATTGTGAATTTTTTCTAATCTCCTTTTTGCAATCCAGGATCAGACTGATGTTTCTGATTTTTCAGTTAAAAAAAGAGGCTCATTCTGATCCAGATACCACAAGATCAAGACTCCAAATTGCCCATCTCTGCAAACAATTTTCATTAATCAATTCAAGGACCCTTTTAAAAATCCAGGTTCACAAGAGGATCTCTCATCGACCGTCCAGCTGGTCCATCCTGCTGTGGCGGTGGCAGTTACACTACCGTTTAAAAGTTTGGAATCACTGAGAAACGTAAATTTTTTGAAAGAAACTGAAATTGATCAAAAAGTATGGCCAAGGCATTGATAAGGTTACAAACTACTACTTCTATTTCAAATAACTCTTCTATTCCTCAAACTTTCAGATCATCATAGAATCCTCCATGTGCAGCAATGACAGCTTTGCAGACCTTAGGCATTCTAGCTGTTAGGCTCTCAAGATATTCAGATGAACTTTCACCCCACGCTTCCCGTAGCACTTGCCATAGGTGCGATTGGCTTGTAGGACATTTCTCATGAATGATCTAAATCTTGAGCTTTTGTGGGAACAGCTTGATTGTAAGGTCTGTGAGAAATGTCCTATGAGCCAATCGCATTCCAAACTTCCAAACTTTTGAATAGAATGAGACTTTGTTTTGATGGTGTTGTTCCTGTGAAAACTGCAGGGTGTGAATTATTCTGTGAAAGGCCTAAACGTTGAGTGTATGGCTGTACCAGTGATCGGGTTGTAAATGTGATTTGGACTTTGATGAAATATGAACAGCTGTGAACGCATAGTAGTCTGTCAAAGAGTAGGCAAATGTTGCCCCCATGAGGTCTGAAAGATTATTGGCATACCTGAGAAATTTTCAATGGGTCATCTGTGCTTGCACTAAGGCAAGCTCAAAACAAATATTGTTTTATGCGGGTGTCTCCAGTCTTGTGCCATGGAGGGCTGAGAGTCTGCAGGTTTTCATTCCAACTAAACACTACACCCCATTTCACTGATTAGTTCCTCTCTGGTTGGAGGTGCTAATCAGTGAAATCACCTGCTGTAGTGTTTCAGTTCATTAATTTGTTTTGTTAATTAGGAATCTTCCATCATAGATGTTTGGGTGAATTGGGCTCACTACACCTCCATAGGGCCCAACATACACACACACACACACACACACACACACACACACACACACACACACACACACACACACACTCTTAGGCTTACACATAAATTCTTGTCTTATATAAATATAAACCCAGATTTCTGTCAACAAGGCACTGTATGTAACAATTGTGTGAAGGGAAATGTGCACATACGCTTAGTGGATGTACTAAATCTATTTTCATTTATTTAGGGACCGGCTGCTTTGAAGAAGCTTTGAAAAAGGATTTTCTTCATGAACATAATGGAATAATTTTATTTGTATAATTTAATTGTACTTTTGATATTTAATTTAAATTTGTTTGAGTACATGTAAATATGTTTTTATTTTCATTTTACAAAATATATCCTTGGCAGCCCCTAAAAATAAACTTTACAGCACAGCTTTGATTTTTGCCTGTTTTCTATTTAAAATCATTTGTCAACTGCCTGAGCCTATATGATATGCCAGAAGGAAAACATTTGATATTATATTTATATATTTTATATTATTTTTTATATTTAATCAGTGGATATCTCATTTTGAATTGGAACTCCACGATGAACATTTTACAATGTGAGAAAAACATCAACAAAATATTAAAAACCACTGCAAATCAGTTTGTAGGCTCTCCTCCATTCTGACAGAAGGTGGCGCCAGTTTGATGTAATCCATGATGTCCGGCTTCATATGGGCCTAGCAAATAGTCTCACTCAACATAAATACTATTTTACAACATAGACGTCAACTAGGGCTACACGTACAAAACAAATGAAAAACACCGTTTCCAACACAAATAACAAACACAGTAGATGGATTTCCACAGTAGTTTGGAGTGTGTGAGCGGGTGCCTTTCGGTGTGGGACTGTGGACAGGCGTGGCAGTGGGCTGGTCCAGGCGCACTCAACGATGAAAAACATCAGGGTTCATAGACTTGGTATCAGCTGAGGCCCTGGGAATTGTCTGACAAAGGACCCTTGGAGTCGCAACCTAATATTTTAACATTTATTTTGATCAGCCCCATCTAGTAATTTTGGGTCCGGAATAGGCAGTGGGTGTGACCCGCACCCACAAAGGACAAGGTGCTGAGGATGCACTGAGGTAAGCACGCTGCCTACTAATATATTTGCTTTTTTTGGCGAGGTAATAGTTATTTCACTGGGCGTACTGTCTTGCTAGACGCGTGCATGAACCTTGTGTGCACCGTTGACATGAAGATGCCCCAATCTGACAACGCGATGCTCTGTTTACTGGTTTGATGTTGTTTCCGGCCATACGGGGCGTCCCATTCTTTTTACATGGATATACATTAACAAATGGTTGTTGTAAAAATTGAAATCGGACTGAACCGTTCGTATGCGTGTGATCCCCCTCATGGCCTGCCCCTCACTGCACATGCTTTCATCCCTTAAATCTGTTGTGCAGATTTAAGGGCCATGCGGGCTGTGCGAGGTCTCATGTCCACTATCTGCTTTATGTTCCCCGAGTGAGATGGCGAGCCTGTGTGCCTCTAATGGCTAAGCAGCCCTCAATTCTTGCTCACAAGAGCGGTATTGATGGCCTTTTTCTTTTTTAGCATAGGCTATTATATGTATCGGGTAGTGTCACGACTATTACACATGACGCGGTAAGCTATTTGTGATGCTTTCAAATGGGATTGTGTGCTTTTATTTTGTACCTATGCGTGATTGCTACGTTGTTTGGAGGCAAGTCATGCATATCGTGCCGTCTCTGCTGGTCTCTGCATAGCGCGGGTGGCCATTAGCGGATTCTCCACTCAGTTGGTGCTGATGCTGCAGCGCTGTGTGTTGCTAGGCAGCCATGCAGAGCGCGCGGGCCGCTTGGCGGCACCAGGAGGAGGAACGGATGATGCTACGAGCACATAAACGATTATTATAAAAGGATTCTGAATTCAAGTTGAAATGCTTAGTATGGGGCTGTTGCAAAATATTGCTTAAATCACACATCAGCCTGAGTAAGTAGGCCTATCCTCCTCCTCTGTTTGACGGGGTATTTTCTTTTATGAGTGCAGATTTTCATCTCCCGCAGCACGATGGCAGATATTGAACCGTGGGAGGGATTTATCTCAGCCAAAGTAGTGTAGGCTAGAGAAGGTTCAAGTCAGTGATAGTGGAAATCGGCTGCAGCTGACCAACCCTGTGATCTCACATTACAGTAGCCTATCATTTACAGCTTCCTCCAGACTTTGCCAAGTGTTGAATTACTGAATAGCTTCTTGCATTAAACAAGCTTTTAATTCATTATTTCTGCTACAAAGGATCCAGTTGAAACCGCTCTCAGTATAGATACATTGCAATAAGGTTGGTCAAAGTTAAAAGAAAAATCACAAGATTTTACTGTCCTTAGTCTAAAAGGCCTTAAGGTAAAATGTGCAACTATTACACACTGAAAGTGAGAGAATGAGATTTGAGGATAAGGAAAGAAAATAAGTGCAGACAACAGAATAGACATACATTGTTGATGAGGGCAACATGATTCCCAGGGAAAGGTAGCATTCTGTCCTAAACTCACCACAGGACTCAAGGTCCAGAGATTACACAGACACACCCTCAGAACTTTATTTTTTGCAGCTTGTTGGGCAGATTTCCTGCATTATCTATCAGGCATTAGGATCTAGAATCTATTATTACAATTCATCAAGAAATTAAACAAAATCCATAAACTTCCTTGACTGTAATAGATAGCCTCTCCACTCCATGTGATCACTTCCCTGGTCATTCTACTGCTCTTACATTTGTTCATGCATCTTGTATGTTTTGATATTGTTTATTGTGGTGATGTATAGTGTTGTCTGCCTAGCTGCAAGCCAAATTTCCCATTAGGGGAAGCAGAGTCTTGAACGTCCCCATGCACAGACTCAACAAAATGCCTTTTACCACTACATCAATCATGCAGTAATATGCCTCTTCATCTTGTGTATGCTGCGTTTTTGCAAGACACTCAGTCTGTCAAATGATCAAAGTTAGTCCATTTATTTGTAGATTGGTTTACAGCCAAGTCACCCTGATAAGTTATATAAACATGTCTTTGCAATTTTGCTTAGACTGCAATGCAGTGACTAGATTGGTATGTTTCTGTGTTGTGTGTCATAGACATGGATCTATAGGCTGTACACTACAATATACTGAAATATGTGTTGAAATAATATGATAAAATCAGTCAATTAATGATGGTAACGTAGAAGTAATCAATGCTGACTCGTTACGACGTGGTTACATAAGTAGTTAGTATCAACTTAGTAATTATTCTAGCACCAACCAGTATGTGACATCTAAACATGAGTTTTACATGCATTTGTTGCCAGTAAACATTTGTTTACAATTATAAGTAAAACACCAATATGTTGAGTTACAATGGGTTCAGCTTATTTTGTAAATTGTTTAAGAATCAATGTGAATATACCTAATGTTTATATTTAATGTTTACCTTTGGGATCGGGGCTTTAAGATAATATCACAGCTATTCAGCTTCAGCTAATTATGGAAAACTGGAAGTAATCAATACTGACTTGTTAGAAAGTAGTTATATAATTGGTTAGTATCCACTGACTAACCATTCTGGCATTAACTTAATGAAAGTGGAGCCACAGAAAATCAATCTGGAGCTACTTATGTAATTATACTCCTATCCACCTCTCTGACTGGATTTCCAGTCTCAGACACAGAGAGGCCTGCTGAAACCATCTGCTGAAAGTGGGTGCATTTACAGCGATCAATACACACATGTATATGCGAAGATAATGTGCTCTCAAATACTCCACGCATGCTCACGTGCACGTGCATATGCCTGGCACACACACAAGCATGCACACCAAGTAACACACATTGAACAGCTATCAGCAGCAGCGGTAAGGTTTTCACTTTATGGGAACATTACAAAGAAAAAAAAGTGTTATTTCTTTGAAAATTGATCACATTTGTTTTATTGTTCAGCTTTTGAGGTTGGGTTTAGACATGAGGTCTCAGAGTGGTGGCAAGTGGATAGATAGATCACAAGTTTGACCACCGCAACATCTAATTTGTCAATTAATCGCCATGTGTTCTGGTGAAATGTTCAGCAAGACACTGAACCTCTACCTGGTCACTCATTGTAAGTCACTCTGTACATCATGAGATTTGGGTTAGGTTTATCTTTTTAGGCTAAAACTTATGACGAGTTCTGTTTTTGCAGCTCAGCTACAAAGTAAAAAACCCAGCTGTGGGAGAGGGGGGAATGGCAGGAAATCAGCTCCCCTTCTTCCTGGTCTCCTTGGAGACGCAGGTCAGGTGACGATGCAGCCCGGCCAGCCGTCACAGTGGGGCTCAGGATAAGGAGGAGAGGAGGAGGAGGCCATGGTGGGCCAGCAGCCAGGCCTCTGTCTCTCCCCTCTGTCATTAGGACCCTCCCTGGAGAGAGAGGCTCTCTGTCTGCTGCCTCTGAGCAGCTGGGACCCCTCTCCTCCCAGAGACACACACACACAGTGAACCAACCTCTATTGTCAGAGTCTGATACAGCTAAAGTAGAGTGGATCAGATTGGGATGGGCCAAGGCCCCATGAGAGAGAGACGGAACAGACTGCTGCTGATATGGTGAAGACTGGGTTGGCTTTAGACCGGGTCTGCTTTATAATTGACCTGGTTAAAAATCCATGTGAATACATTTGAATGTGGATTACAGCGGGGAACCTGAAACACAAGTATGGATACCTGTGTTTGCATGTGTGATTATTCAAAAAACACCATTGTCGTTCATATTTAAAGGAATACATGCACTTCTTGGCAAATAAATACTGGACACACAGAGGTGAAAGCTCAACCAATCTTCTTATTGCTCAATGGTAAGTTGATCAGAGCCAAAAAGGGGGAGTGGGAGACTGTGGATGTACTGGACAGCTCGTGCATGTGTGTGTAACTGTATGAATGTGAAAGCAGGCTAGTGGTGAAAAAGAACATACAAACTTAGCAAACCTGGATAAATAAAAGTAAAAAAATATATATAGTCAAGAATGTATGACTTTGTCCAGTGTATGACTGTGTTCTTTGGGGAGTTGAGTAAATGCATCAGGGTTGGGGAATTGCTGAGCTAGATAGTGTTTCACTACTTGTGGTTCAACATCATTGTGAGCCTTGGAGGCCTGACATTATCAGGTCAAAGTGCAGTGTATCCAGAAAGTCCATTAAAGGTTTAGCATCACTAAAGCCCCTTCAGAGGCTGTCATCTGTCTGCTGATTTTCACATAAGTGCAATGCAATGAGATTTAGCAATGCACATGGATCTGATGTAACTATCCGTTGTGCTATCATGGATGAATGAAGAGAAACCTATCCTAGATGTTAAAAGCATGGGGGATGGGGGTGAGAGTGCGTATGTCATTGGGGTTACACAGATAGATGTATATTCCAATCATAATATAACTAAGTAAATAATTGTGGCAGTTAGTGAGAAGTAGCACAGGGGAGAGGGTGTGGTGTGTTTGGGACCTTATCTGCTCTGTGCAGTACTGTGTGTGTGTGTGTCCGCGTTTCAGTGGGGGAGTGGCCAGCTGCTCTCTGAAGATCCTTACGGTAACTCTTTACTCTTTCTCCAATTACCGGGCCGTATCACTCGCTAGCTTCCTGTCGGTGGTTTTGATAACTGCCGTCAGCCTCTGAGCTCTTACTGCTAATGCTGCATTTTCTGCTGCCCCGCACTTCCACCGGCCAATCCTCTGAGGAATACAGCATCCCTAATGTGAGGGTAGGTTTTTCATGTCAATGCTGCAATTTGGAGTTCCAGAGGAGTTGAGGATGGATGCTCTGGATGCAATAATCTGTGCTTTTATTGGCTGAAATTAACAAGCTTACTTTTTGGATTCCAGGTTAATGCTGTAGTTTGTAGATTCTGAGGGGTTGGCTGTGTGGTATTCTATATGCTTTAGTGGCAGAATCCATTTCATATGGATTAGCATACTGATTGGAATCGACAATTGGTTCATTATCTTTCCCAGCCTCAGATCCTCAGGCACGGCTCTTTTGGCCGCTCCAGAGCATATAGGCTCAAGGCTAAAGATGACCAGGCTTTTGGCTCTGGAATGACCTGCCTTAGGAGTTTAGGCTGGCAGAATCAGTATTGTTTTTTTAAAATCGCTTCTTAAACCCTTAGACTGGCTTTCATTTGATGTCTTTTATCCGATTAGTTTTACCATGATATTGTTTTCCCCCTGTATTTATCTTGTGGTGCCTTCTTATTTTAAGGCTGTACTAGGCAGCTTTTTTATGTAGAAACACACCCGTCTAGAGTGCACTAGAGAAGAGCATCCCATCCCCACTAATTGAGATGCCGTAGATTCTCCCTGTTTGCCCAAATGAAATTCTGATGTCTGGTATGGTCACTTCTCCACCCACAAGAAGTGACACATCGAAACTTATGAGTCCAGAGAAAGCTGGACTCATGTTAGATGAGTTTGGTGTCCTTTGGTATAAAGCGATTTTGATCTTGAGCATGCTGTTTGCTGTTTTTAAATTCCCACTTTGTAAACACCGGGTTCAAAAAAGTGCTACATAAATAACAGTAATCATTATTATTATTTTCCCTCCCTCTCTCCGCAGCTCTCCCCACCAACCCCTGGTCGTGAGGCACCCACTGCAAAGCGGTAGAAGATGAGTAAGTCCCCGACCCCCAAGGGCACCCCGGTGCAGCGCAGCCCCAGCGATGAGCTCCCTGAGGGGCTCCAGTCCCCTCAGCACTCCACGCCCGGCTCCGGACCCCAGCATAAGAAACGCATCTCCAGCCTCCTGCAGAGCCCGGTGAGACAGCTGTTCCACTGTGTGTGTGTGTTTTGCCTTCTCTCTCTCTCTTCCTCCTCTCCCTCTCTCTGTCACTCCCTTTCTCTCTCCTCTCTCTCTCTCTCCCTCTCTCTTTCTTCCTTTCCCCCTCATTAAATTCCCATAGATATGATTATCTCCTCAGATCAGATTAAATCGCCACTTGACAGCAAGGGCTGCACACGGAGCTAGACCCCATTCAGAGTGTATGAGTGTGTGTTTCTGCATGTGGGAGGGCCACAGAGTGGTGACGCTGATGAAGTCGTGCACGAGGGTGAAGAGGGTGACCGTGAAGAAGTGAATGGATTGATGAAGAGAGGCTGACTCATTTAATATGTTTACTTGCCCTCGCCTCTGTAGTGTAGTAGTGTTAATCAGTGCTGTGTATTATGAAACTCACATTATTTTTTTAATGTGCATGTCATGCTACATGTGTATGTGATAAATCTTCTGTGTGTGTCTGTGTGTGTAGTCGTTCAGGGAGGAGCTGGATGTGCTGATCCAGGAGCAGATGAAGAAGGGAGGCAGCTCATCCAACCTGTGGGCTCTGAGACAGTTGGCTGACTTCATGGCCTCGCATGGCTCGCCGGCCGCCCTGCCAGTCTCTCCTTCCAGTAGGTGCAAAAGGCCATGAATACCATAAAAAGTCACTAATATACTGTATATACCTTAAAAATACCTTTAAAAGCATTGTTAGCCTAGGTGTTTTATTAATAGCTTGAGTGTTCCATCGTTAGCCCAGATTTTCCATTGTTAGTCCGGTTACTCCATTGTTAGCATGGGTGTTCCATCATTAGCCCAGTTATTCCATTGTTAACACAGGATATTCCATTGTTAGCAGGGGTTCCATGTTTACCCAGGTGTTCCACTGTTACCCTGGGTATTCCATTGTTAGCTCAGGTGTTCCATTGTTAGCCCAGGTGTTCCATCGTTAGCTCAGGTGTTCCGCTGTTACCCTGGGTAATCCAGTGTTAGCCCAGGTGTTCCATTGTTAGCCCAGATGCTCCATTGTTAGCTCAGGTGTTCCAGTGTTAGCCCAGGTGTTCCATTGATAGCCCAGGCATTCGATTGTTAGCACAGGGGTTCCATGTTTACCCAGGTGTTCCACTGTTACCCTGGGTATTCCATTGTTTGCTTAGGTGTTCCATTGTTAGCCCAGGTGTTCCATTGTTACCCTGGGTATTCCATTGTTTGCTCAGGTGTTCCATTATTAGCCCAGGTGTTCCATTGTTAGCTCAGGTGTTCCATTGTTAGCGCAGGGGTTCCATGTTTACCCAGGTGTTCCACTGTTACTCTGAGTATTCCATTGTTAGCCCAGGTGTTCCATTGTTAGCTCAGGTGTTCCATTGTTAGCCCAGGTGTTCCACTGTTAGCCCAAGTGTTCCATTGTTAGCCCAGGTGTTCCATTGTTAGCCCAGGTGTTCCATTGTTAGCTCAGGTGTTCCATTGTTAGCCCAGGTGTTCCATTGTTAGCCCAGGCATTCCATTGTTAGCGCAGGGGTTCCATGTTTACTCAGGTGTTCCCCTGTTGCCCTCGGTATTCCATTGTTAGCTCAGGTGTTCCTTTGTTAGCTCAGGTATAGGCCCTGTTCACATTGTCATGGTAACAGCTTCCATGTTGAGAAACTGGTGCATCACAACTTCCTGTGGCAACTTTCTTTTTGAGACTTATTGACAATCCAATCCAACAAAGACAACAAAAACAATAAAATTGTAATGGTTACTAGTACTAGATACATAATGTAATAATGTTATGCAAATGAGGTGATGACTGCCAAGAGATGACAGCAGACGAGGACAAAGTAAACTGAAGTTAAAACTCACCTTCATAATCAAAGAGGTAACTTTAGGTGAAGAACTTGTAGCTTTTCTCTAGTTTAAATTCAGGAGTCAATGAAAACAGGTCAGCAAGTCTTTGTACTTCACCAATGTTAATTTTGGGCAGGTTGTGGAGCGATTTAGTGAAGGCCATAGCTGGCAACAGGAAGTTGTAATGCACTGGTTTCTCAACGCGAAAGCTGTTACCATGACGATTTTTTGACATCCATTGTTAGCCCAGGTGTTCCACTGTTAGCCCAGGTGTTCCATTGTTTGGACAAACCTTTCATTTCATTGTTGGCCCCAGTGCTTCCAACTCTTTTCCAAGGAAAGTTGCTATTGGCTGCTAAAAAAGTCACTAGAAGTTGCCAGATGATATGATACGCTCATTTGCATATCAGTATATTTGCTACAGTCTCTGCTCTTAGCAGAGGGAGGGGTCAATCATGCTGCCTGCTTGCATCAAGATAGGCTGCTGATTTTCATTCCCATTCATTGTTTGGCTTTTTTTCGCCTTCCAAAAAATGGCCACAGCGATAGAACAATCTATATCTTTCACTCCTCCATTAGGGGGGCCAAAGGGGGGTTCAGGCTTGTGTTGCAGGGGCATTGGCCCCCCGCCCCAGACGAGAGGGCGGTTTTCACTGTGATTATGGGTGTGACAGTGATGCAGTAGCTGCTAGCAACACCAGTATCCCTAATCACAGTAAAAAAAAAAACATCCTCTAGGGTATTATAGCTTTCATGAAACAATCACCAACATATGAGTACTGTCTGAATTATTTTTTCAAAAGTAAGAATAAGAATAGAAAACAGGAGAAAACAAGCGAGACTGTTAACTAGCACCCTGTTTACCACAAGAGTTGGCATAGCGTCTCATAAAGTGTTCTTTAAGGGAATTATCAACACCATTTGAATGCATCTTTGACTGATCACATCGCTTGGCTGAATTATTGTATAATTACACTTTTTTTTTTAACCTTTTCAATAGCATCACTAAAAATATCATAATGAGATCTCTTAGTAAAAGCCATGAAATGCTAATAAAATATCTTGATGCTAGGTGTCAGAGTGTTGATAAAACATTGCAGGGGGAAAATATCACAATGTTGTACTGTAGCAATATTGTCCCTCACTGCTAGGATGTACACAGGAACATAAATTCACATGCACACACACATACGCACATAAACACTGAAGGACATACTCACAAACCTAAAATACTTTTTCAAAAAGACAAATTTTCATTGCATAAAAGGCCAGCACATTATACACACAGAAACGCCTACAAAAACTGACAAAAACAAAGACATTATCCATCACTGCCATTTTTTTCCTCAAAATTTGGACAATTAAAACCAATCAAACACCCTGTTCCCTGCAGACCTTTCTCTCTCTCTCTCTCTCTCTCCATATGTATATATCACTGTCTCCCTCTTTCTCTCTCCCTCCCACCATACAGACATGATGATGGTGACGCCCATCAACGACCTGCACGGCTGGGAGCCTGGCAGCATGGTGAAGGGAGAGAGGCTGATGCGCTGCAAGCTGGCCAGTGTCCACCGCCTGGCCGACCTGTACGGCTGGGCCCAGATCAGTCGCACCTGCCTCACTGTCAGTACCATCATACCTGTACATTGCATTCTCAACTCAGGCATCTTTATGTCCCTCCACCATGGTACATAATTTGTGTCAGAGATATGAGTGTGTGGCTAAGGTTGCTGGTTAGAATCCCCAGACAGCCTGGGAAAAAGTAGTTTGGGAAAGTGAATGAGTAACGCTCTCCCCTCCCTCAAGAACCGCTGCAGAGCAATAAAGTTAATTACATTCTCAGTTTCAGGTGGAAAAGTCAATTTGCATAATAATGATAGAGCTTTCATTCTTAATGATTTCTTCATAGATTGGATATGAGAAGCTTTTAATAGCAGAAGATATCCAGTTTTTCATGTCAAGGAAAATCACCTCTTGAATTGAATGAAAGTGAATCAACCCCTAGTGTCCACTGTATCTCCTTATGGATGACTTCTTCTTTTCGCTACCTCTCTTCATGCCTTTCTCTCTCTGCCTCTGTGCCCCACTTTTCCTGGCTATTCAGCTATCAATTTCACCTCACTGTTCTCTATTCATCCATTCTCTACTCATTCAGGTGAAAACGTCAAATATCCAAAAAGTCACATTTTAGAAATTAAGAAAAAACAACCTAATTTTCAAAATGCCCCAGGTTACGAAAGTTGCTCATCACATAAAGGACCATGTAAAACTTCAATTCAGACTTGAAAGATGGGGTTGTCACGCAGCAGCATATTTCTTTTTCTATATTTTTATTGTCTGTCTCTGTGTGTGTCTCTGCCTCCCTGACAGCTGCGTGTCAGTAAGGAACAGGAACACTTCCTGGTGCTTCCAGACGGCCTGGCCTATAGTGAGGTGACTGCATCCAGCCTGGTGAGTAATCACACTTTGGGTTAGAAAGATATATTGCTTTGCCAATATTGGCCTTTTATTGAAAATTGGATTCAGTGTCGTAGGCCTCCAATATGATGGATATGATGCAGTTTGTTTGATTACATTTTTATTGTTCAACTGATCAATACTCAATACTACACTGGTTTTCTATGGGAAGCGCTGAATTGATTCTAATGTGATATTTAGATTGGATTCCACACAAGTATGTATTGTTTGTAGCCTAAGGCTTCAACAAGCACCATAATTTGTTTGAATTTTGTGCGGTCAATTATTTTTTTAAAAGTCAGTATCACTTTTTTCAACTTGTGTATAACTCATTTGGGAACAAAACTATTGAAACTGACATTTGTGAGAAGCGGATGCTGATGGCGTTGTGCGGTCCCCAGGTGAAGGTGAACATCCTGGGGGAGGTGGTGGAGAAGGGCAGCACCAGCCTGGGCGTGGACATGGAGAAGTTCAGCCTGCACTCGGCCATCTACTCGGCCCGGCCGGACGTGCGCTGCCTGCTTCACCTCCACACGCCAGCTACAGCCGCGGTGAGTCTGCCTGGGGCTGTCCCAGGGGAGAGGTTGGCATCGGCCCAGTACTTGTCCCGTATTGTCCCGAGGAAACACCGTTACCCTGCTGTTAGCCATCTCCAGATACACACAGAGAGGCAGGGCTGAGTGGGAGCTAGTGGGGTAAACAGTTTTCTGATCCGACTCCATTGGTGAACCATTAATACTGACACTGGCAGCAGCATACACCTGAATGGGACGTGTGTATCTATGGCAGGTGATTGTCTATGTTAAGAAAAAGGACGGAATTTAAAGGACAATTCCAGCGTGACTGGAGTTTTTGCTCATTTTCCGGCATTCCCTTGGTGTTTTACATCACTATAGATGGTTTTCCAGTGCTTTTATCATATTATGAGATATTTGCTATTTTCCCCGTCTTAGTTGTTTTTCAAAGCATTTTGAGATAAACGGTGTCTAAACATTCCGAATTACTCCCAGTAAAGAAGAGGGTGCCAATTTTAAGATGTAATTGTGTAAAATCAAGCTTGATTTTTTTTTAATTCTACGGACTATTAAGCTGGCGGAAGCGTGTTGTTTTGGTTTGTCTGTTGGCTTGACTGGGTTGCGTTTGACATAAGGTGGGTCCTAACATAACCACAAAGAACGTTAGCTATTGGTTGAAATCTTTATTTTGGAGCGGAAAACGCGAGAAGCAGAAAGCGGATGTCAGACGCCCCCTCCTGTCTCGTCTCGTCTCAGCTCAGCTCTTGCGATGTTCCTAGCCTGATGTTAGTGTTCTGATGTAACTATACAAAATGCGATTGGTGGACCCACAGTGCAATCATTTGGCTTCAGAACATTTGGATTATGCTGTTTGGAGTAATTTTATTGTCAGTTTTTTCTCTCCAGACTCTCTTGTCCAGCTCTGAGTAAAGTGTGTATTATTTACACCATTTTAGCAGTAAGGTGGATATTATTTCCATAGCTGTTGCGATGCCAGTGTTCTGCTGTACCACTTGAGCCTGATCACAGTATACAGCTGTACAACTTGGATGTGCCAAGTTGTACACCTTGTACTGCGCCATGTACTTCCAACATTTTGGAAGTGAATCTGGCTCATGACCTTCGCTGCAAATCAGCGAAGATTGTTCAGTGTGCAGAGGAGTCATATCCTTTATTATTTACATTTTAAGCATTTAGCAGATACTGTTATCAGGAGCAACTTCCAATGAGTGAGCAGGTAGGGCTTTACACCCATATTTACTAAGACACACGCAAATCAGTAGGGCACGGAAAAAAATTAACTGGCACAACTTTCCAGTTTAGCGAGTGATTTACTAGCAGATGTCATCCAAATGAGGTCAACTGCAATTCATCCGCAGTTCGGCAATTAGACTACCGGAGGTGCTATTCAAGTCTAGGGATTGCGCCTAGCCTCTTTCAGAAAATGGCATCACCTGTGAGGAAGAGAAAATACATGTTCTCCCAAACTGAATTATAAGTGCTTGTGGATGAAGCAAAAAAGTAGATTGAAAAGTGTGTGTGTTTGTGTGTGTGCACGAGTGCACGTGTGTGTGTGTGATTTCAGCTAATAAACCAGCAGCACACCATGGCTGTGGTGCTTAACGGACAGCACCACTGTCTGCACCTATCTGTCCCATCTATGAAGCCGGGAGAATGTAGGTATTATATGTCTTTACACTCACGTAACAACCACCCACAGCCTCGGTCTGTTTGACATCACCTCATGCAGCCTGCTAGTTATGAATGAATCATAGGTTGAACCGGGGAATATAGCCACTACGTTTGTGATGATGCTCATGGAGTAGGTGTGTTTTCTATTTCGGTAAATGTGGTGATCTTCAGTCGGTGGCATTATGGGCCCATCTGTTCCATCTATTGCTCCGATGACATTTGGGATTCCTGCTCAGCTTTGGTGGTGTTGATTTTGTCTGCTGCTTGTGGGAAACAGATATACTGTCCCTGCTGCTGTACCATGGTCTTAAGTACCCCAGACAATGCAAGAGTAACGGATAATTGTGACCTGCTGTATATGCCACCGTTCGCTGAAAAGTCCAGCCTTATTTCTTCCAGGAGAGATAGAAATGCATGACTTGGCCACCTAGACCCATTTTTCACCTCATCCTCTGACATCCCAAATGGAGTAATGCGTGGATGAAACATTCTCTCATCGTGTTTGACCTCTCCATCTGTCTCTCCCTTTGAACAAGGCAGCAGCCATATTAGCGCAAAAAATAAGACGCGCTTTCATTAGGCATTAAATACCATGCACAGGCTGGGGTGAAATCAGTTTTTCAGACAGACATGCACGCAATTGCATTAGCACCACTGCAAAACTTTAGTAAATATGTGTTAGTGTTGCTAAAAGATATGTCGACATGGCACGCAGCTGTTGATGGACACATTGGCCCTTGCATGGATCGAACCTGTGACATGTCTGTTATGGGACAGACTCTAAATATTGCGTCACCCCGCCACTGCCCAGGACTGACGCCTAACTGTCTGTCCAGGTTTCAGCCATGAAGTGCGGCCTCCTGCCCCTGTCCCATGAGGCTCTGCTGGTGGGCGACGTGGCCTACTACGACTACAACGGAGTCATGGAGGAGGAGGAGGAAAGGGTGGAGCTGCAGAAGAGCCTGGGGCCCACATGCAAGGTAAGCAGACCATGGGAAACAAGAGGACTAATATGTGACTCTCATATGATCGCATGATTCAGCATAGCTACTGCTCCAGGGCCATAAGCATGACGACTTTAAGCAATGTGGCCTTACAAAGGATTAATTGTTGAAGCTGGTAATGGGTGCATTTTAAGATGATACCAAGATAAAGGTAAGTAGTCAGTTTTTCTGTGCTGCAGACTCAAGATTTGGTCCGACCATGCCTTCTCATTGGTTAAGAGGCCATTCTACAGTCACAATATTTCTCAACAACCCACAGCTACTGTAAAATTGTGGGAAAGTTGGAAAAAGTGAACATAAACTACGGTTTATTGTTTTGGGGGGGGGGGCGGGGTTGAGAGTGGAAATTCACTGTCCCAGAGTGAATCTGAAGTACATGATGTGTATCCCAGGTATTGGTGCTGAGGAACCACGGCATTGTGGCCCTTGGGGAGTCTATGGAGGAGGCCTTCTACACCATCTACCACATCCAGGCTGCCTGCCAGATCCAGGTAGTACACACACACAAACACACACACACAAACATTATTCTATTACCCAGCTTAACCGGCTCATAAGGCGATAAAATCTTGCTCTTTTGCATTTTTGTACTGGACTGTTTTATGAATGATAAATGGTCTTATTTTAGGGATTGTGTTGCTTATATGTTTTTTAAGTGTTCAGTTTTTATCTACAGTGTGTGTTCCATGTTGTTTTTACCTTTGTGTTTACTTACTTGCTAGAGGCAAGACCCAGTATTAAACTCACTTCTCACTTCACAGTGAGATATTTTGTTAGTCTGTGTGTAGGGGGGAAGCAGAGACAGAGTGCTGCTATAGCATGTGTAGGTGTTGGTGAGTGGGCAGGCGAGCTAGCATGTGTAGATAATAGAGATGCACCAATTTTACTCCTGGCCGATTGACCTTCCTTTGATACCCTTTCACTTTAATTTAGCAAGCAGATCTGCACTGCAGCTTACTGCACTACAGTACTGTAGAGTGCCAAAGAGAAACTGCAGCCTGCTGTAATCCTATGGGGCCAGCTTGTAGGGAAAAAACGCTTGTGACTGGAAGGTCTCTGTGTGAATCCCCAGACGTCCTTGTAAAATACAGAAGTTGATGAATAACCCCCCGACAGTGTGAAGCAGGCTGTTGCTGGAGAAGACAAGTGGTCTCAGTCAGCCTTGCTTGAATAAATAAAGAGCCAAAGAAAGACTGCTGCCTGTTGTAAACCTGTTTTGTTCTGCCAGGTGTCAGCGTTGTGCTGTGCCGGTGGCGAACAGAACCTGATTCTGCTAGACAGGACCACCCAGAAACCCAACCCAGCCGGCACCGTGGGCTGGGCCGGCTCCACCTTTGGGCCCCTGCACAAGAGCCGCCTGGGGGAGCATGAGTTTGAAGCCCTCATGAGGACCCTGGACAACTTGGTAGGCAACAAGAGAAACATACAATGATCTCTGTTTGAAGATGACATGAACCTTTTTCAGACCTTTATTCAGTTGTTGACAAGAAAATCCTTTTTAGAGTTGGTTGAATTAAAAGTGAATAGACACTTTGCAGCTGAGTCACATGCCCTTCAACTCCTCTCTCTGTTGTTTTCCCAGGGCTACCGCACCGGCTACGCCTACCGTTTCCCCGTGCTGCTGGAGCGTTCGCGGATGCGGAGGGAGGTGGAGGTCCCTGCCACCGTCACAGGCTTCCACCAGTTCGAGGAGGATGGAGGCCACCCGGCTCTAAGGCAGCACCCTTTCGCTCAGCGCCAGCAGCAGGAGAGGACCCGCTGGCTCAACACCCCCAACACCTACCAGAAAGTCAACCAGGACCAGGCCAGTCCTGGACACCAGCGCACCACCGTGAGGCTGGGGAGGGGGAGGAGGGGGAGGGGGGTGGATAAGGCTGGGGGCACACTACAAGACTTAATAGACTGAGAAAAGATTTTATTCATCATGCATTGTAGAGGCGCACACACTTGACGACAAGTCAGATTTGGGGAACACATGCTACCCAAGTTCTCATGCTAGCAACCCTCCAATCTGGCAAAAACACAAATGC
Organism: Centroberyx affinis; assembly: GCF_046629955.1. NCBI lineage: Eukaryota > Metazoa > Chordata > Actinopteri > Beryciformes > Berycidae > Centroberyx > Centroberyx affinis. The sequence continues at coordinate 290,983 of NW_027281070.1, forward strand.
TGCTACAACAGAGAACCAAAACAAACATGGGGGTCAAGCACTTTTCTTTCCACACTTTCTGGAGTTTCTTCCTTCTCTTTTGCTCAACTCTCATTGGCTATTGGTGGTAGATTTGATCGACCAGCTCCCACTACAGGAGGACATCAAGACTTGTCCAAATTCAAGTCACAAAAATCGAACATGTTTGAAATAATTGTTATGGTCCTGACTGGATCGGGTCCTGAATCCTCACACATATGCCACCCATACATTGCAACCACCCCAACCAACACAGACTGGGTCAGATCGAAAATTAGTCATGATGGCCAAATGGTGGCTCTAATCGGCCTAAAAGACATGTAGTGTGTCCCCAGCCTAAGGAAGGAGGGATGGATGGGACAGTGTTGGGAGGGATGCAGAGAGATAAATCATGAGTAAGGGGCTAGAGAAGGGAGGGATGAGGACCAGGAGTAGGGGTGAAATTTAAGGGAGCTGGAGCTGAGGAGAGAGGGAAGAAAAGGCTTGAAGCTTGCCAAGGCTTGGGGCTGAGTTAGGGCTGAGGGAGGGACCACAGCAGGCAGGGAGGAGACTAGAGCAGCGTCAAACTGTCCAATTTTCTGTCTCTGAAATATCACTCTGAAATTGCTTAGAATTCACACTTAACTTGTAAAATTGGTGTTAAATTTTCTACGCATTCAAGAATTTAACCCTTTTGTCAAGATCATTCATATTGCATTATGAAACCAAGGGCCCTTGGTTTAATTCAGAACCAAAATCAGTGCTTTCTCATCTGATCCGTGAAGGCTGATGTAAGCTCTTTTGTCTCTGTGAAGCTTGGTAATGCTAATGGCGCGTTTGTTATGTGCCAGTACCTCAGGGAAAGGATCCAGCAGAGCTGCAGTGATGGGAGTCCTTTTGAGACGAAAACAATACGAAAGACCCCAGTCCTTACATCAGTGGGAGGAGACTAGCTCTCCCTCTCGGTTTGTCTCCTCCCCTGTACCTCCCACCCTCCTCTCTGTCCTGTTCTCTGCATTGCAGGGGAAAGCCTAGTGCTCAGTGATGATCACTGCAGTGCAGAGTCTGCCCTCTGGTGGCACACGATGCTGCATGTTATGAAAGCTCCTTCATCTTCACTGCACTTGGTCAATTGGTGATACCCATACTGAAAATAGACATCATTTCTGAAATATAAAACTGCACTCAATGCTGCAAAAATGGCCAATCCTCAGATGTCCCATAATGTATTTTTTTAAAGAGTTTTTTTCAAAAATTAGATATCTATTGAGTGAAAAATGTGACACCATCATGTACAAAATTGATAGGAAACACATGATTTTTAAAGGATACAAGTGACTTCAACTTATAAGTCATTGGCTGGCTAATTGATAACACTTTCACTGACCAGATCCTCTGTATTTTGGACATATTCAGTGATAAAATTCTGCTCATGTTTTTTGTTTTTTTCAAAAAGGGATAGATATTGTTTTGGAAATGAGTTCCAATGTTGGTTCTCTGTCCCTCAGTGGCTGAAGACAGAGGAGATGACGCAGGCTGGCAGCACGTCCATCAAGATCGAGAACCCAAACCAGTTTGTTCCTCTTTTCACCAATCCTCAAGAGGTGCTTGAGACACGAAACAAGGTAGGCCTTCTCCTTCCTGGCTCCTGGCCTTGTCATCTTCTTTCTCTCCCCCACAAATCCTTTCATTCTCCTCTTGCATACAATCTAATGAATCAGAAATGTTAAACAGGCGATTTGAAAGATCTTTTAAATATACATTCACTTTGTTTTCAGATCCGGCAGCAGAATCGTCAGGACATGAAGACGGCAGGACCGCAGTCTCAAGTCCTAGCCAGCGTCATAACAGATGACAGTCCTCCGGTAAACTGCAGCCACTCGGCCTCCCCAATGTCTCTCTGTTTGTGTCCAGTTCCTTCTGTGTCTGAGAAACATCGGAAAAACCCACATATAACTAAGAGATGAATTTCATTTTTTTTCCCCGCTTGTGCTTCAGTCTCCAGTCAGCCCGCCCGAACTGCCACCAGAGCCAGAACCTCCCAACCCCTTTAACGAGCTGACAGACCAGGAGCTGGAGGAGTACCGCAAGGAGGTGCAGAGGAAACAGGATGGAGGGACCAACGGTACGGCTAATTCAGCTCACCTCCGCTCCTGCTAAACTAAGCAATAAAGCTACTATAAATGTTAACTATATCTATAAAGATGTCTAATTTCTCAACCATACATACTGATATTCTTCCATGTCTGTTTATTCTTAAGTTTTGATTGGCTAAAAATTCATTGTTGCATTTAAAAATTCGCCTTGAGAACGATATGAGAATATATTTATCTAATATGGGAGAGAACACAGTCATTCTGTTTACTTGTAATGATTTTAATCTTTTTATAGCCACAGTAATCTTTAGAGGATCATCCTAGCTGTAAAGGCGGCTTAACACACTACCCCTCACTTTCAATATTAATGTGTCTCACACTTTCTGGTACCCCTCTTAAAAGTATTATGTGTAACATTTTAAGCATCAATATATCGCTGTCAAATGAATTGTGATACCTTGGTATAATGACCGTAAACAAACGAGACCATGGTGGAGACGACTTTTTCGTAAACCCTGTCGCTTCCCGTCGCAGAGAGTATGTTCTTACTTCCCTTACTACCTCCCTCACCCTCCCTGGCTTCCCACTCCTTTGTTTTCTCTCTGGAAGAACAGTGCAAAGTAATCCAGCGGGCTCCCTGTGGAATCTGACCTTGTGCAACACAATGTAAATGCAATGTAGAGGCCAGTAGAGGCTGATAATCTTCTTGTCAGTGGTCTCGTTTGTTTATGGTAATAATACTAATGTTTCAAAATGAATGTGGTAATGATTTGTTAAAATGCTGCACATAGCACCTTTAAGCACTATGGCCTCCACTTAACCCTACTTCATTTGTGACTGTTGTGTATTCTTGGCTCACTTCTCTCTTTACCTCACAAATCTTACTTCCTGCATAGCTAAACGGCTTTTTTTTTAGCCCACACTGTCCCTCACTGTGCGTCTGTTTTGTGTTTGTTTGTGTGTGTGTGTGTGTGTGTGTGTGGGTATGTGTGTGAGTAGGGGAGGAGGTGGCAAATGACAAGGAGTCTCCCCCTGCTACCTCCCCCACAAAGGGCCCTCCCCCCAGCACCCCCCCTCTCTCAGGTGAGGCTTGGCGGTGCTAGCGCTCTGACAGTTTGCCCTGCTTGCCTTGCACAGCGGCCGTCCCACCAGCAGCCTGCTTTAAGTCTTACATGGACACACACGTGTGACTCGGCGCTGCTTCTGCCTTCTCATGCTTCAGATGCTCACTGACAACCTGTTACTCCTCTCACCATACACAGCAGTTGACATCTCAGCAGTTGAAACGATTTGGCAATATAAATTTGCTGTATATTCACATAGATTCTTGAAAGTAGACTTTATTAAAATGCAGGTTTGTTTTGCTTCATTGTTTACTAATGATACAAATAAAAGCAATCTCCAAATGGCATTTAAAAATCATATTTAGCTGTCATATTACTGTCAGTCATTGTGTCAATAAAACAGGCAACCAATTTGAAGGCAACAAAAGTGAATTCAACAATTTTTTTTAAATTTCACCTATGGTTTGACTGATATGGGTTTTTGAAGGCCAATAGCAATACTGATATTTTTGGATTTAAGCTATCGATAGTCAGTATTCTGTGCCGATATTCAGTATCTTTAAATTTGAATCGTGACTTTTAAAGGTAAGATACGATATGGAGTAACATGGGACGTCAGGTTTCAGTGGTGTTTGTGGTTGTTGTAGTAGTTGCTGTTTGATGTGCACTTGCCACATTTCATCCCTTTGCAGGGAAATCCATCTGTCTCCACACCCACTGTCTGTACCTCTCTCCCTCTGTCTCTGTGTCTGTCCTTTTTTCCGTGTTCCTCCACACTGATTCATAGGGCACTCCTCTGGTGCTAAGGTCTTGTCTCCCTAGTAAGTACAGAGAAACAGTAAGACGACCCACTTCTCATTAAGCAAGCATGTTCGCCACAACTGCATTGACTTGTCTGGCGTGTAGCTTTGTAGCTCCACCCCAATCGGCACGTTCTGTCTGATTGCTGACGCTTCTGTCTTTCTTTCTTTGTGATCCTCTAACAATCCCCCGGCCCATCAGAAGAGGCAAAGACGGACTCCCCGGCCATACAGAACGGAGGGGAGGAGGAGAAGCAGACGACGGAGGAGCTGGAGAAAGGGATGAAGGCACTGTCCACCAACGACACGTCCACCCCGCCCGCCACCACCCCCGCCGCTCTGCCTGCCAAGCCACAAGGTGGCACCCCGGAGGGCTCGCCCTCCAAGTCCCCCTCCAAGAAGAAGAAGAAATTCAAGGCGCCCTCGTTCCTGAAGAAGAGCAAGAAGCAGAAAGAGAAAGCTGAGACCTGAGGGGTGCATATAGACCCAGACCTTGGTGAAATAACATTTGAAAATGTTTATTCGTGTGTGTTTTAACTGGGTTTAGCAGCAGATGGGCGGGGTTTACTGCATCAGGGCAATTCAAATAGTGTCAGGTGAGATGTCAGTCACAGAAAAGCTATATTGAATTTCAAATACTTTCCTGTGGTAGCCTAAACTTTCTGGTACTCATTGTATTGTTCTATGCAGGAACCCATGTGGTACCTTAAGCAGGTTTTAAAAAAAAAACCCACTGGTAATTATATTCAAATACTATTTGACCCCGGTCTGATACAGAAAAAAAAAACATTTTTTTGACACACTACTTCTTATCACGCTGGCACAGACAAACACTCACACAATTCCTGTATTACTCATACCCACATCTTCTTTTTCACCCGCTTCTGTGCTTATCAAACCATTACTGAAGTTCACTGTATGGGCGTTTTAAGTTCCTCTCATTTCGCTGGGATTGGAAGTAGTCTGCTCCGATGCACTCGCAGCTCAGAACTTGTTTCGTACCGATCTTTATGTTCTCCACGACTTTGCAAGACACAGTGGAATCACTAACAGCCCCCATGATTTATGCACCCCTCATTCATGTATAGGCATAATGCACTCCACATATGTATATAAACATTCCAGTATGTTGTATTTATTCATCATCATAGACATCCCCTGGTCATGATTTGGTAATAACTATCAGATAAATGTTGCAGGTATATTACGTGAGCACAGGTGCAGTACATGTAGAAATATGCTGATAGATGCTGATCGTGCTCCTCTGACTGAATGCTGGTTTTGTGTAAACCTATCAGCCTATTCAAGTTATTACAGCAGGGACAAATAAAGAAAAGAAACGAAAGGAAAAAAAATGATACTGGCTCCCAACAAAACACTGGCCGCTATGAATGCCACTAATACCAAACAAGGACATGAAGCGAAAAGAATCTGTTGCTTGTCGATGCAGTTTGAAGTCCAATAATGGAAGGCACTAAACATTCCACTTTTCTGATTTCTTTTAAATCTATGTGTGCAAAATACCTCTCGACAGCTGTAATTATTTTTTTTTTTAACCGGTAGCTGTTATCAAAATGCTGATGTGTGATGTTTGTTCATGGTTTTAATTTATTTCATATTAGAATGTATAAGTGAGTGTTGCAAGGTTAACATGTACCAGTCATTAAAGATCAAGTTGATTTCAAACCAACTGGGCATCCAGTTTGTGTCTCCTGTCTGTGTCTCCCTGTTGCATTATCTCATGGCTTACCCTCCTTTATTTTCCACATGCCACTTTGATGGTATGTTAATATAGCATTGCAGTGTGAAAGGGCTCCATAATACCAGGGTCCCAGATCATTGAAGGGTAAAGCCACCCTAAAACACAATTCACTAATTTTTGTGAATTGTGTTTTAGAGTGGCTTTCTTGGATGTTGGATGGTTTGCTCCATGTTGTGCATGTGAACAAAAACAGAGTTAAGACTTTTGGTCATTAATTTCAGCAAGACACAAAACCCAGAGCTGCTCCATCAACAATGAATTGGAGACTGACTCAGCAGGGTCAGAGATAAGAGATTGTGTGAGCTTTTACACCCATAGAAGCTTTATTTAAGTCCTATGATATTAGTTTATTTAAATACTAACTATCATTATTAAAGTACTAACAATTAGTACAATTTTCTTCTAATTAGTAACTAAGTAATGTTCTTCTAAGTAGGCCTAGTTGTAGCAGTGGCTTAAGTACTAATAACAAGGATCCGTTTATTTATACTGACAGTATTGGTTTAATTAACAGCATTTATTCGAGCACAAATTCAGCATTAGTTTGATCATTTTAAGTAGTCTACGCAATGAAATAATAAAAGTAACCTACTCCAATATCAACGAGTTGCGGATGAATCTCCTCCTGGTCGGTAGGTGGTGCTGTGTCGCGGAGGAACACCGGAAGTATAGATGTTTTCTTCTAAAGGCAGATTGAGAAAAGCCTGCTCCGTTGGTGTTAGCATTGACGATACGTTACAGAGCAGACACCTCCAATTTCTCAAGGTTTCTCGTCGTAAATTGTGTTGTTCTACCAGGTCACGTTAACATTTGATTGGGCACGAAAATGGGCAGGAGTCGGAGTCGAACTCCCCCAAGACGAGGTAAGAAAGACTATGAGCTAACTTACTGTTTATCGTTAGCTGACTGTTAGCCCGGACGTGCTTCCTTCACTGTGGGTTAGGGTTAGACCAAATCAAAATTCTGGCAATTTACTGTTGCTTTGTTTATTGGCAAAAGTAATCACCCCTAAAATCTGATTCAAGACCCTTTCAGGATTCGGCGTACACGTGATTCCCCAAGCAGCACTTGGTTCAATAAAATGTGAACTTAATCGGTTCGCCAATTGTTTCCATCTTCTTCCACCATAACACCGCGGCGGCTGGCAGTCAATGAGCGAGGAGTGTGAACCAATTCTAGTCCTGAGATTTTATTGAAATAAAGTGCTTCTTGGTGGATAACTTGAATGCAGAATTCACCAGAATAAATTATTTTTCCATTCGAGAGAACAGAACGTATCGAGGATGTAGAGAGGTGGCATTGTTGGTTAATTAGCTACCAAGGAAAATAAGGACGTATCGTATCAAAAGTGACTCCCACGGGCACATCTTAGCTAATTTTGACGAACACATTCGCAGCACTCGGTTTGGGACAACGCTAGGCCGAGCTATGTCTTGTCTGTTTAAAAACACAGAACGACTAGCCTATCTCAAGGTGTCGCTGTTATTCCTTAACGTTTTTACTTAACGTTACACAGTTCGAATGCGGTCAAAATTAATGCATAAAGTTAGGCTAAAGCTATGCAATGGACTTTTTGCATTTTCCACCCCAAAATACCTGTAGTGCACGTTGTCGTTGACTAAACTCCAAGATGAATTGTTGTCTTGCCTCATGAAACAGCTGCAAAGGTAGCTTTAAGAATGTTTTGAAGTGCTTTGTTTCCTCCATTTCCCCGTCTTGTTCACTTATTCTGTCATGACGTCACACACACATCCGTGGCCAGGTTGAATCCTTTTAACTGGTGGGCTGCTGATTCATGTCACTTAAACTACAGTCGACCAATATACATTTTTGAAGACGGATGCCGATGTTTTTGCATCAAATCTGCCTTTAATTTGGGTCAATATTCAATATCTAAATTTGACATTTTAATGCCAACAAATAATATTCACTGCTCAGCATCAACAGCATCTTCCCTTTGGCAACTTTCGCAATCAATTTCAAACAATTTATTTTAATAAATACTGACTGAACTCTACCTTGTGAGGCAAAGATTAGCCTACAATGAATTACACATCAAGAGTAAGAGGTTTGAAGGTTTGCATTGCCAGCCTATCTTTCATGTAGAACACCTATGGTTATGAGCTCTTGCGTACCCTTTAGGCCTAGAAAAGCCATTCAAGTTTCATCATCATCATTGCAGGGACCTAAAGTGAAACACTTTCAGATTAAGGCAATTATATCTGCACAATGAAATGCTCATTTAAATGCATTGGCAGTTTTAGAGCACATTTCCTTACAATCCAAATTCTCATCACAATCATTTAGCTATAATTCAGTTTTCTTTCTATATAGTTATTAAGTAAGTAATTGAATTCTTGAACAAATCTTGTGACAGAATATATTCAATGATAAAGGAAACTTGCATGCTGCCAAGGACTCTTATAGGATGTATTGCATACCAGGTATCACATAGGCCTATTAGTCAAAAGATGTCATAAAGAAATGCAAAAAAGTAAATGAAACAATCTCTTAAATCATCATCACAGTCATTTAGATAACAATATTATTGTGCATACCAGTAGGCCTCATTAATTATTCCACAGTTCTGGTATACAGCTAACATCTGTTATCATTCACTCCTGTCCTGCAGAGAGGCGGCGTTCCCGCTCGACTTCCAGGGAGCGCGAGCGAAGGCGCAGGGAGAGGGAGCGCTCACGCTCTCGAGATCGGGACCGAGACCGCCGGAGGAGCCGCTCGCGGTCTCCTCATAGGAGACGTTCAAGGTGAGACAACCATTCAAGTCTTTCTGTCTGTTTAGTAAACTGACAGAAATAGAGAGAGACAGTAGAGTGGTTGTTTTTTCAGATGACTGACTGCAGTAATCTGTCCTGCGTTAAATAGTATTTGCAAGTGATTCTCAGGGATTGTTTTAACTTGCTTGGAGTACCAGATGGGTGAAGTGGACCGCATCAGGACCATTCAGATTATGGTCAGACCGATATATTGGCACGCCGATATTGGCCCTTTATTAAAACTCAGTTACTGGCTAGTCAGTGTCGTCCACCTCCAATATGATTAATTTGATCGTTTGTTTGATTATGTATATATGAATTGTAAAATTGATCAATAATACACTGGTTGTATATGCTTTTAACCTGGATTCAATGTGACATTTTGATCAGATTCCACACAAGTATGCATGAGTATTGTTATTATTACTGTTGTTATTATCATTACCCTTGGTTTTGATAAAGTAAGATAATTTAAGATAAGATATACTTTATTGTTGAAATATGTCTTGGACTCTGTCTTGCAGTATCACTTAATAAAAACATCAGTGCCATACACATCATACTTCTCATGATACATACAATCATACACATCATCATACAATCAAACATGTACAATTTCACATACATCTTCCTACATACAAAAGAATGCATAGCAACCTATTGCACGACCCCATTGCATCATACTGTGCAACTATTGCACTGAACGCACAACCCCTGTAGCCTACTAATGAGAAATGATTGCATAAACCTCTCTAGCCACATTTAATGTAACATTGCACAACGCCTATAGCCTCATACTCCACTGCTCACTGCTGTTCAGAAACTTAGTTGACGTAGGCACAAATGATTATTTTTAAAACGGTTGAGTTTACAATGAGGGAGTCTGTAACGTCTGCCAGGGGGTAATATGAGATGGATCAGACAGTATTTTCTGTGCCTGTGTGATGATAGACTGCTCATATATTGATTGGAGGGACTGCTGTTCTTTAATACCCATGACCTTCATGGCAGTCTGCACCAGACGGGCAAGCTTATATAGTGTTTTAGTGTCCCACGGTCTTAATGCCTTTTCAGAGGCTTTTCCACACTGCCAAGAATACAACTGTGGGAGAAACATTGAATGCTATTGTTTGCATATCAATGGTCAAATTTAAAGATATTGAATATTGGCACTAAATTGGCACTCAGTGTCAGCCTACAATAACCCATATCAGTCGAACCTCAATTCAGATAGTGTCACAGAAAAGTCTACTAAATTGTCTTTCAAATACTTTCGTGTGACTTCATGCCACTCTTTGTCCTTTGTGGCTAACCTCATTTTTCTGGCCCCTAAGTAGACTAAAACAAACCATCAGAAGTGTTTGTGAATATAATTTGGTGCAGGACTGGCCTCACTAGTCTTGGTAACACGTCCTCCAGCCACCTCTGTGTCTTGCCTGCAGGTCTCCTCCTAGACGTCACCGCTCCTCCTCCCTCTCTCCTGGGAGGCAGAAAGATGACCGAAAAGACGGCAAGGATAAGGCAGTGAAGGCCATTCAGATCTCAGGTAGCAGATGAATATATTGCATTATATGGCAGCAGTGCAAGTTAAGATATGTTTGACCAAATGATTAATCTCTTTCAATGACAGTTCCAATTGCGAACGCAACACTAAGTCTCGGCCAGTATCAAATATCAATCCATAATTTTTACAATATAAATTTAGATACAATGGATCTTTGTGTCAGATTTTAGTATCAGAGAAATTCTAACACCCTGTTTTAGCCTGATAGTGGCCCAATATCTGATTCCATTATCGACACTGGTGCATGCCTGCTTTGACACTTTGTATCTGCTTAGCTCTTAAAGGATTCAATCAACTTTCTGCAACTTTTTCTAAGGAAGCTTCCAGATGGAACAAATCTAGTGAAATTGTGAGGGCTTGTTTCACGGCCTGATTGGATCTGAAACTCTGCATTGTTTTGCAGCGGAAGACATGCAAGGCAAAACAGAAGAGGAGATTGAGATGATGAAAACGATGGGATTTGGTTCCTTTGACACCACAAAGGTGAGAACACAAGGCTGCCTTACATTGTTTAACCAGCCACAAGAGGGCGCACTTTATTCAGGCTGTTGCCTTCTACACTCAAAATGAACAAGAGAATACATTTCATTGATTTTTCATGTGGGTCAAAAGTATATATACTGTATAACACTTTTTTTTTTTAAATCAGTATAGTCAAAGTCAATTAAGCTAGTCTCAGATGGGTTGCAAAGGGCCTGCACTTTGAGACTACTTCTGAATGATCTCAAATTTGGCTAAGTATTATATATAAGGACTAGTAATACTCTAGCTTTAATTAATATTTTGTCTAACTGAATCATGTCAACTGGAATATATATTTAAACCTCTGGTACATAAATATATTTGAAGGTAAATCATGTTTCAACCATTAATGAATCAGCTCTGCTCAACCCACTCCAACAAAATAGGTTTTGTACGGTATTTGAGAGGCAATAATTGTGTTTTCAAACAGGGGAAGAAGACTGACGGATCGGTCAATGCACATGCTATCAATGTGTCCCAGAAGAGAAAATACAGGTACGTAAAGACCTCATTTAAAAAAAAAAAGAAATAAAAAAAAAAGAAAGAAAGTTGTCAGATGGCTGGAGCTGCTTTATAAAATACTGAGCACAGACCACATAGACACTTTTGGACATGTTTCTTAACACCTAGTTTTAGTACACTGTCTGTGATCTGTTTCAAGTTGTTTGTTAAAAAGCTAATCGTTGACCAGGTTGTTGGGTTAAAAAAACAGCAACTTTTTCAGTCCTCTTCACAGTGAGCGCTCTCAGCATCAACCAGTGTTATGGCAGCCAATCACCTCTGCAGGTGTTTCTATGCAGAGATCTTGGCTCTCCCATTGGTGCTCGATGACGTAATGTGCAAGTGTTGCAAGGGTAACAGTGATGTAATGTTTTTCTTTTTTTTTTATATATTTATTTTCCTAGGCAGTACATGAACAGAAAAGGTGGATTCAACCGACCACTGGACTTTATCGCTTGAAGGTAGCAACAGCTCCAGATACCCAAGAAGTAAACCTTTGATAGTTCTCCCCTCACAGCAGTGGATGGTTTTGTGCCAGTAGTTTTTGCTTGGTTGTTTTTCTTACCAGTTTTGTGTGATGCAAAAATTCTGTATATACCTTTAATAACCGAACACAAAAGTGTAAATATTAGCTTATGCCGTAAGCCACAGCTGAGTATCGATAAGAGAACCCATGTGGACACAATGCATGGAACTACTTGTTATTGAGGTGTAAGGTGTTTCCATTGAAATAAAAATGTTTTAAAATTGTGTAGCTTCAATCCTTTCATGATTATACACAGATACCACCAGCACTTCTTCTTACATGCATATTTCAATGTAATTATAACATACAACTGGCAGTTTATGAGTAAATTGTTGTATTTAATCAAAAGCAGTATGTCTGGGTGCATGCTAGTATCCTTTAGAAAAAAAAAAAAATATATATATATATATATATATATTTTTTTTTTTTTTTTTTTTTCCATGGAAAATCACCCACTCTTGATCGTATTCAATCTTCTCAATCTTGTGAGTTAACCTTATAATTTAACCAACATTTAATATTTTTTGTAATGTCAATCATGCTTCTAAAAGCAATGGGCGTAGGCCTGAACGGATATTCTTTCTCATTGGAGAAGCAAGACACACCAATAGTACGACAGCATGTGAATCTCTCCAATCACTGGTCTCGAAATAAGACAAACAACACACCGAAAACCAATCGTTGCCATACACCGCGAAACAGCATGGCAAAGGGGTGTGCCTTCTGTCAAAAACAGGGGTGTTGTCACTGTAGTCACCGTTGTCACGTGGTGCTTATCGCCCAATGGCTACCACGTTCATCGGAAAACATCCAATCATGGCGAGCCAGTATGTTGTGCAGAAACAAGGCCCATTTTGGCTCCGTATAGTACGCTATAACGAATGTCGATTGGAACCAAAATGGCCGAACCAGGCACCCAGTTTCTATCAGCACGGACCCTTTCGGTTTGATCGTTGACCGATTGTTTCAATGTCCAATAGGAGTTCCGTTTGTTATCTCCAGTACCCAATCATATCTCAGCACACATAAGCTTTGTGGCAAAGTACAGTAGCTAGCTGTCGTCCAGATCAACAAGCCACTATTTTGGAAGCAGTTTGATAAACACTCACTGTTCCTCTGTTGATGTCAGTCGCTATCTGCTTGTCCAACGAGACGTATCACGCGTGATCAACGCTAAACCAGCACAAAACTAGCCAGCCAGATAGCTCTGAACCGATAAGGTTGGATGACATCGTCGGTGGAAGTTTAAGATAGCTAGCTCATTTTTCTAATCATTTTACTTCAGGCAAGTCTATGACAGTTGAACTGGCCGACGTTTAACTTACTTTGATTGGCTGATTCTTTACGACATATGATCGAGCTAGCAAGAACCCTCATCGTTAATTTGGCAACTTCTCACTAGCCAGCGCTGTCATTTTTTGCCAAGCAGAACAATAGCCGAATTCTTCTTTTTAAACATCCAACAGCCTTCCTTTTTTGTTTTGTCAACAAGCTGTTTTTTTTTCCGGAGACTTGCCAAGAAAACATTAACGCTAGTTGGTTAACATAGCGTGCTGCTAAAGGGGTAACGCAACCTTATGTATTGAAGAAGTGTTAGCGTCAGCCTTGACCAGACAGCTAAACCCTGGAACCATTTTAACCAACGTTAGTCAATAAACTAGTTCAGCTTGTCGAACTGATTGGTGCTGTGTCACAAACTTCAGCTCAAAAAACCTAATTTGATACACTGCAAGTTGGCTAATCCCTTTAATGGTACTCTCGCATTTCAACCATTAACTGACACAGAAAAACAAGCCACCTGAATACAAGGCGAGTCAGCTTTAGCAAGGGAAGCAGGTTGTGTACAGCCACGGAATCCCACCTCGGATTGTTATAATATCAGTGTTATTGTTGAAAATGGCGGCGATCGGAATGGTGCAGATGTTGATCGAAGCAGCCGAGTACCTTGATCGCAGAGAAAGAGGTAAAGTATGATTGCACCGTTAGCTACTGTCCATTTTATTCATGAAATACCACCATGGCAGCCTTCTCCTAACCAGGGTAGTTCATGCACCTGTCATTTGAAAATAAGCTATTTTGAGTCCAGTCCTGCCCTTTAATTTTTTACATTAAATAACTGGGCCATGCATTAAAGCAAGTATGGATTTTGCACAACAATAGAGCAGAACGCACTGGCTCCCTAAAGTAAACGTTAATCTGTATTCAAACACTTGTGTGATATATATATATACATGTGTATGCACTTGATGTGATAATGAACATGTGATGAAAGAGCTAATGCATATTTGCCAGATGCAATCAGATGTGCAGGGAGACATTGTTTTCATGGAGGCTTGATCATGCAGGGCTAAGCGAGCCCCCCTCCTTTTCTTCTGTTGTGGTTGGCTAGTGGGGTTTACTCCAGTTCAAGATGACATCATTGTCCAGGCTGGGAGGAAAAAAACACTGTATAAACATATTGTATGAAATCTATCTATTGCATGCTTGCACTTTAACATAAACATTGCTATTGAAGGTAAAAAAAAAAGAAAAGAAATGTTAAGTATGGTAAATTTTGCAGTCCTCTCCTCTTCCCGGTCTTAATTTTCACTGTGGCCATATTGTTTTGCATTACCAGATTGGCGAATTGCTGTACATGTGACCAATATGCTGTTTATGTGCTTGCAGAAGCTGAGCACGGCTATGCCTCCATGCTACCCTTCACCAGCAGTAAAGAGAGGGACAGCTTGAAACGGAAAAGCAAAAGCAAGAAAAACACAAGTAGCAGGTAAAGACTTCACCTGATTCTTTCTGCCCAGAATCTATGGCTTTGCAGTTCTGCAGCTCAGCATGGCAGTCATCATACATCATACCCCTATTTGAAGTGTTTTCTCACTGAGTGCCAGATTAATGCGTTGTCCCCAAGGTGGCAGTTTGTTATACAGGTCAAACATGATAATTTGCTGCCAGTAGTGACAAATCTGATGTTTGCCATCATTATAATGTGTTTTGTTCTGCATTTTTGAATGCTGCGCTCAGGGATGTTTTTACTTGTGACTAGCAGCTGTCAAAGCAGGGTAGTATAACATTGACCTCACCAGCCAAAACTGAAATTGAAACAAATGGAAAGAGTTTGGAGATGACAGCCAAACTGGTGCACCAGGTTAGTGCCCAAACCTTAAAGTCCACCCTTAGATGTGCCCCACCCAACTCAAGGGGCTGTAAATGATCCAAAGACACTGACATACTGTAGATACACACAAATCTGGGTATTTGTTAACTAACTGGCTATTCTGTCTTTATGCCTAATGCATTACAAAGTTATCAGTTCTTACAATACATTTAGTTTCGTCTCACCGATCAAAAAAAAACATCATTTGAGACCTATCTCTGTCTATGAGTGCTGGCTGAGTGTGTGTCCTACTGGTTTGTTTTTCCTGCTTCGCCTCCCTGTACAAAGCTATGGCTGAAAAGGGTGTGTGAGAGTGTGTGTTTGTTTGGTTGTTGGGCTAGGGCCATGTTTTGACTTCCTGTAGAGTTCTCTGCAGCGTGTGACTGACAGCAGCAAACATCAGTCTGGCTTGAGGCGAATGGCCACTTATCAAGACAGCCTGGGTCAGTCAAGGTTGCTGCAGAAGACAGTTCAGTGAGGGACAAGTCCTGACAGCTCCAGTCACCTGGACGGACACAACCAGACACACACACACACACACACACACACACACACACACACACATTCAGACATACACACATCAGCGAACGATGGTATTGTTATGCAGATTACTAGGATGCCTGGCTGGGAACAGTTACCTAGCCAATTAAACAGTGTCAGGTTCGGTGTGTGTGCAGGACAGTAACTTTAGATCTGCGGATATCAAAGGGTGGATGCGCATGGGGTAAAGCGGGGACATGTGCTTTTATATATAGGCCCATGATCCACCTTAACCTTGTGTACATCCAGCTTTAATAACCACAGATGTAAAGTCAGGACACTGCCACACCCATAGACTTGGGTGCATGTATTTACACTGAGTGTAGCAAATATTAGGAACAACCTCCTGGTATTGATTTG
Source organism: Centroberyx affinis (assembly GCF_046629955.1). Classification (NCBI taxonomy): domain Eukaryota; kingdom Metazoa; phylum Chordata; class Actinopteri; order Beryciformes; family Berycidae; genus Centroberyx; species Centroberyx affinis. The sequence continues at coordinate 306,640 of NW_027281070.1, forward strand.
TAGCCCCTCACATTCCACATCTCAATTGTCTCAAAGGTTAAAATCCTTCTCTAACTCATCTGCTTCTTTTTTTTATCTACATCTCCTTTGTGAATGGTAGCGAGGGATAATGGCTTTTACCTGGATTCACCTCATCTGTGTAAGAGTATGTGTCCCTAATATTTTCTACATTCAGTCTGTATATACATATTTATATGCACCCAAAACTGCCTGGTAAAAGGAACTTGATGTTATTGAAATATTTGGTTTAGCCCGTTCAGCCAGGATTAGGTCTTTCAGCCTCGGCAGCATTGATGATGTACAGTGAGAAAAGCATAGTGTCCGAGATGGAAAGATTGGCTGCCTCTTCCACTGCTTCACCTAATATTCCATGCATTAGATGACAGTGGGTGCTGTATGTTGCAAGTCCTGCTTTCAACTCGGGGCATGCCTTTACATGTTTAGCTGGGACAGTGTGTTTACACATGGGAAGTGAGGACAATATGGGCCTAGTCTGGTATGGTATCAAGTAGACTACTAACCGCAGCAGGTTCGTCCTTAGCTGTCCAGTGTTGATACTTCTGTTTGTGATCTGCAGCATTACTATAGTTTAATAGCTTGATGCTCTTTTTTTTTTTCCAAGTGCCACAACAACCTCTGTCAGCTAGAACCTCTTGATCAGCTAGCCTATTATACATTATTGTTTAAGGGCAAGACAGACACACTTGCTGTTAATAGGGGTCTCCGTGCAGCCTAGTTGATTGGATTTGGTACTGTATAATGTTGGCCCTTGATCATTAACAAGCAGACCAGCACAATGACTGAGTGATTTGGCCCCTATGGGGAAGGGTGGAATTTGTCCTGGAAGAGCTGATCATTAATGAAAAGGCATGATAGGATGATGGGGTTTTTTGTTGCTGCTGAACCTTTGTGAAATGTAGGGCAGGCAGCCCCCATTTGAAGTCACTCGACCTAGTCTGTACATCCAGCACTAGAGCCAGCCCTCCAGTTCCTGTTGTTTCCCCGTGGCGTGGATGTGTGAGTAGTGGGGGAAGGGAGTCACCGTGCTGGTGTGTGTGTGTGTGTCAGTAGTAGTGACTTCCCCATCCCCCTCCTCTCTCTCTCTCTCTCTCTCTCTCTCTCTCTCTCTCTCTCTCTCTCTCTCTCTCTCTCTCTCTCACTCTTCACCTCCTCCTCCCTCTCTGTCTTTCCTGTTCTGTTCTCGCTCTTGGCAGGCAATGGAGAGCACCAGCTCCTTCATTACATAGATGGAGAGAGTCCTCCCCCACTCCCCACACACACACACACACACACACACACACGCACACAGCATGTGCAACTATGGTGCACTATGGAAACCATACAGTGATCTTGCCATGCTTACTGTGTGGACAACTGCAGCCTTCCCATGCTCACCACCCTGTGTTGTTGTTCAGTCTAATGTGGCTGTCTTGGCTTCAGATCAACATGGCAGTGATATGGTGGTATACAGTCTAATGGTAGATTAAACTAGTCTCAGACTCCCAAGTTGTAGACCGAGCCGAATGATAGGAACACTGCTGAATCTCAGTGATACCATGCATTGAAAGCAGCGGTCCAGTATAATCTAACCCAAGGGTCCTCAAGCGTTTTCATGTTAAGGACCCCCAGACAGGCACACATTAGCCCACAGATCCCCATCTGATCAGATTTTGTCACTGATCTAGCCTACATGGTGGCTTTTGAGAAAACACCCCATCTAATCTCAGAGCAATTATATCAGGGTGGGAAAATACCACCAACCACCAGCCAAAATGCTGCAAAATTTTGGCAGTGGCTGGTTGTTTTTCTCTATTCTACCAGCCACTTTGGCAAGTAACCAGCCAATCTCTTTTTCTGTTTAAAAAAAGAAGCAATCTGTCTGGTAAAATAACGAAAGTGGCTGCTGAATTTTTACCTTGACCGGTAGATGAGGAAGTTGATTTCCTTCCCTGCAACGTATTAGACAGAGCCTGAGGAAATAGTCATACATAACGTTACAGTGGTACAGTGCAGTGATCCAGTGCAGTGTAGTCAAGATGGTGGCTTACAGCAGTGGTTCCCAACCCAGTCCTCAAGGACCCCCTGTCCTGCAAGTTTTTATTCCATCTTTACTCTTGCACACCTGATCCCAATGGGGCCTACACACTTTCATGCTGCTCTGTTCAGGTAGATCTGTCTCTACCAATCAGCATTAAGACCTTAACTGGATCAGGTGCACAAGAGTAGAGCTGGAACCACTACTTGCAGGAAAAGGGGTCCTTGAGGACTGGGTTGGGAAACACTGGCTTACAGCTTAGAACAAGACTTCCCACCTAGTCCCAGTGTCCAAGCGATAGACCAAGCCTGAGGAAATGCTCAGTAGTCAGTATAGTGTACATAAACAGTACAGGAGTCCAATGTGATTTAATGACAACAGCTCCAGTCTAATCTCTGCATTCATGTACTAAAGCAATGGAAATTCTCATCATCCAACATTACTCAGTATAGGCATTAGAAATACTCATCCAATATTACTTTATATGGAAATAATCATTATCCAATATTACTCAGTATTACTTAACATGGAAATACTTATTATCCAGTATTACTCAAAATGTAAATACTCATTATCCAATATTACTCAACATGTAAATACTCATTATCCAGTATTACTCAATATTGCTGTTGTAATCAGTATTACTCTGTCAGAGTAGGGTTACCTTGCCCTATATGTGCTAGACCGGGTGTTCCATTTCAGCCCATGTCTGCTGTACAGTAACCGCGCGTCATGGGTGCAGTGGGTAGAGTCACCATGTAGAGGGGTACGTATAGGGTGTTTGGGCCGGGCGGGGGTGGGAGGGGTCCCGGAGCCTAACCACTAGCCTTACTTAATAACTGGGATCATTTCCCTGCTAGCACTGTTATGTCACCAGCGGCCGTCTGCCCCAGCAGAGGAATGTGGCCCTGGTGAGAGAGAGAGAGAGAGAGAGAGAGAGAGAGAGAGATAGATAGAGATAGACACAGTGCTGAAGGTAACTGAGAGATGGAGGTGTGCTAGTGGCCACTCTGACTCCTGCATTGCAGTGTTAGAGCTGCATCATCCAGACACTCACAGACATACACACACACGCAGGGACAGACTCGAGGACACACACAGCCAGGAGGGATCCAGAAAGCGGGTCAAGTCCAGTTTTTGGAAGGAACGCGCCCGGGCTGAGCGCGGTGTATGGGGCGTGGGGGGTGGAAACGGAGGGCAGAGGGCAGAGAAGAAGCTCTCTCTCTCGCTATCCTAAACCCTCCTCCACCTCCACCTGACCTCCCCACCCCCCACCAGGGATGACCCCCCCCACCCAGCTCCCAGAATAGCCCCTGCACCTTCAGCTCTGCCGGGGCCCATTGCTGTCATCACCCCCCCCTCCCCACAGGACTCTCACTCACACACGCACACACTAGCCCTGATTCACCTCCACTGTCAACTTAAAGCACTCCTGCCCCTGTCTGATGTTTCTGGTTACTGTTACTAAGTTTACCCCTGGGCTCCTCACCATGTTTCTGTGTGTGTGTGTGTGTGTGTGTGTGTGTGTGTGTATGTGTGTGTGTCATACTGAAAAAGCACAAGTTTCCTCCATAAAACAAGCCTTGGGCATCAGAATACCCAGCCTTTTTTTTTTTCTTTCCTTTCTCCTAGAATCTCATTTTGTTAGGCGTTCTGACTGCTCATAAACTCCCACACAGCCCCTTCTCTCTCTCGCTCTCTCTCTGCAATATGGCCTTGGACTGCAGCGATGGCACACAGAGAGGGGAAACCTTACACTGTTCAATCTCGCTGTAATGCCGGCTCCTGGCTGGTTATTATGTGTGCTGATGGGTTCTCATACGTGTCTCTTTTTTTATCTCCGCAGGTCTACGCACAATGAAATGGAAAAAAACAGGTATGTGGAATTTCTCATCTTGTGTGTTTGTGTGTGTGTTTGTGTGTGTGTGTGTGTGTGTGTGTGCGTGGGTCGGTGCTGTTCTTCAATTCCTAAGAATACCAGCTCACGCCACCCAAATCCCTCCCCCACTATCACCATGGAAAAGTCTCTATGAATCAGTGAATGTCGATGGAAAGTATAGGCTTAGATCAGATTGGGAAGAGCTGACGAAATATTATATTACACAACAGAGTGAGTCAGGTCTAGATTATTTCTTGGACATTAAAAGCACCATATATGATATTCATTTTTTACATAAACAATACATTTACTGTGTTGAAAGGGACATTAATACATGGCCTATTAATGTGCATGCACACAGTATTAGAGATAGTGGCTCATATCCTGGTTAAGGATAGGCTGTTCACATGGACCTTTAATAACCCATTCTCAAATATCCCAGTATCCATGTACCCATCAATAAACAGAAATTCTGTCTGTCTGTCCTGCCAGTAAATTAGATGGCAATGTAAGCCACTACAATGTGCTTTTTGCGGACGAGGAAAACCAGCAGTGAGCGTGAGAACATGTTAACATCGTCATTATCCCGGATAATATTAGAATATCCCAGGTACCATATCAAGGTTTCCAGGGATATAGCGTTTACATGGGCCATAAACAAAATGCTTGAGTATCCCGAATATTAAGGCAGTGTACTACATTGAACATTGGAAAGAACAGAGCGCTTTGGAGTGTAACATAGCTAAACCAGTCCAAAAAGGGACATCAAAAGGCCTAAGCTGAGTGTGGCATCACTGTTGAAACATATAATTGATGTAATTTTGCTTTTGGTTCATTGTTAATGTCAGTTGGCGCTAATGGAGAAGCACTGGTCACTACCAGCTACACATTGCGTAACTGGGCTGACTCTGTTCAAGCTACAACTCCAAGTGTTGTGGAGGAGGGTTTGGATAGTTTTTGTGTCTCAGTAACCTAAATTTGGAAACAAATGTACTTTAATCAGACCTTTCATTTTCTGCTATAATATTGCTGTATGGATCCATCCTTATGACTCGTATGTTTTGCAGATATCTCTCCTTTCCTAGTCCAGTTGTTACTGTCTGGAGATTTGTGATGGAAATACAAAGCCTCCACAGGGTTGGGGCGCTATTCCGGTTTCACTAACTTAAAAAATCACAAAAAGCCACAGCTGCTACCACACTGTAATTTCTGTTTCCACAACTACCGTGAGTACAGATTTCATACTTTTTTTTTTTACTCACAATGAGTGACCTGGAAAGAGTTCAGTGTCTTGCTCAAGGACAATGTGGCAATCAAACCGGTGACTTCTTCTCTAACCGCTATAGGCCTCACCCATATGATAAACACGTGTCACAGACTCACACTCGGCAAGGCCAGAGGAGCCGGCTCATGGGTGATAGCAAGGGACGGGGCGTCACTCAAGTGGGTCAGTTCAGCACTCAATGTACAAATGTGGAAACATTTGAATAGAACATTAAATGGTCTATGTTGAATAAAAAGTGGTTTTGTAACCCAAAACATGGAGCGAAGTGATTTTGCTTTAGCACCAGCAATTTTGATTCCAGGCTATGCCTTGTTGGCAATGAGCCAAAACCAAAATGATGCTGGTGCTGTCTTTTCCTAGGCAGACTTTAGTATTGTCCTCTCTGCTGTCTGGGCCCCTGTCCCTCTCAGTGCCTCCATGCTGCCTGTGCTAATTGATCCAAACCAGCGGCTCAGTGGACAGCCTGAATAATATATGGCACTGAGGCCTCTGCCTGGGATTTAGGACTGTGCGGTGCATGTGTGCGTGTGTGCATGTGTGGAGCCTCACGCCTAATAAACCCGACACACTAGCAGTAAGTCAAACTTACGAGCGTATCCCTTCGTATTACACTTGGGTACATTCTTAGCCCACAGCCAGTTTCTCCCACCAGTAGCTTAATGATAGAAAGCCATCATAGTCACATAGTAAATTACTCATGGCGACCCACTGCTAGCAAGCCAGAGGAGCAGTGAGACCCATCCCCCTCCCATCATGTGAGAAAGAGAGACTCCAGCAATACTGGCTCAGTGTGATCTCCATACACACGTTTGTTCAGTAACATCCTGTTCCTATGGCCAAGGCTGTGTGTGTGTGTTTGTGTGTTTGTGTCCACGTAACACGACTCCAGCCACCACCACACCTTTTTTGCGTGCGAGTTCCTCCCAGCCGGTCTTGGCCAATTACTGTTGGGGGTCAAAGGGCAAGAGTGAGGAGAGCGGGGTCATATACTGCCGGTCGGCCACGGTGCACCACGCTGACCTAGTTGTAGTTTTTAGCAGCTGGGACGCCGGTGTGAAAAACACCATTGTGGCTGCGAGGAGCGACCCGGGGTGCCGGCGCGTGATGTAACACATTTACGGCGCGTTTGACTCACACGCTCACCTCGGTTAGCCGCGTGGCAGCGAGGCGCCGGTCTGAGCAGGTGCACACGGGCCGCTCCCGTGCATTTAAATCCACACAGTGCCCGAGGGGGGAAAAAGAGGTATAGAATTGGGACACAGAAATGTAGGTGCCGGCCCGGGGCTGAGAGACAGGCGAGCCCATAAGCCTATATACATACTCACCTATTGACACACTCCACCGAAGCCACACTGAACCAGAATAACCTGTTGCTGAAATAGCGCCGCGTGTTTCTGCCACGCCCGTAGTATCTGTTGAGTCTGCTGCTCGTCAACATTGTTTAACAAACATTAGCTGGCCCCGCCGATTATGTCAGAACAACACGGACGAGGGCATTTCCATGTTACGTAATGGCAGTCTGCTTGCCCTTTTGGACTGAGTCAGCTGAGGAATAGGCACCTGGTCTCAGCGCTGCTTTGTATGTGCGTGTGTGGGCTGCACTTTGGACGTGTGCGCGTGCGTGCATGCGTGTGTGTTTGTGTGTGTTTCCGAAAGGGCAAGGGGTGAGATTATATTCGTGTGCGTCCTCTGCCCCGCAGCCAAATCAGTCCCTCTCCTCTTCCCCCGGTGTCTGATTTGAATAAACTTTTAACTCAAACGCGGCTGCTCTTTTCCACAGTGACACTCGAGATCAGGATTTGCTTCGCAGCATTCAATAAATGAACAGCTCGTCTAGCCTTGAGCCGCCGCGACCAGTTTTTACGCTGAGGAAGAGTCTGACGTATACACGCCCCGCTCACCAAAACACACACACACACACACGGGCACGTACACACTCACTTGAGGCTGGGGCTGGAGGTGTGTGTTGTGTAACAGAGGGTTCATGTGGTCACCAACACCCACCACACCCCAGCAGCTGCCAAGGCGGCCAGCTTAGAGCGGCAGAGTGATAGCTGCACAGGAGGAAATGGAGTGGAGCTGAGGCTAGTGAAAGAGAAATGTAAATATGAAGAGGGAGCAAAAGATTTTCATTGGGCAGATGATGTCAATAATATAGTATACAACTAGTATAGGTTTGTCGGTTCGTCCCAGAAATTTCAAAACAATTTGTGCTGGTTTTCATCATCGATATCTATTGATCCCGAATTTGCGTTGACAGGAGTGATGCCTTGTTGAACTCGGGAGAGAGTTTCCTATTGGTTGGTTATGTCATTTAAGCACCTCCCCCTGTCTTGATTGGCTGTTTTTCATTGTCTATACCTATTGATCCCAGTGGCATTAATGATAACTCTGATGAACTCAGTATGCAGGACTTCACTGATAAATGTATCCTCACTGTATGAAAACATTTAATAGGATGCACTGTTTTAAGTAACCAGTTAGCCGTATTAGGCTTTTGTATTTCATTTCATTGAGCCTAATAGGTCACAGCACATCACAAATTACATGCTTGTTTTTTTCTGTCTGTGAAGAGGAAAAGGGCTGATGATGTATGACATATTCTCTCTCTCTCTCTTTCTGCGTTTCTCCCCTTCTCTCTACAGACGGGCACATTTACGGCTGTGTTTAGAGCGCTTGAAATCCCTCGTTCCCTTGGGACCAGACGCCAACAGGCACACCACCCTCAGCCTGCTGATGAAGGCCAAAGATCACATCAAGGTTTGTGTGTGTGTGTGTGTGGTACTCGGCGTAATCAGTGTGAAGAGGGCAATTTGTTGACCGCTTAAGTGGATAAGTGCATACGTTCGTATCGTGTGTCCGAGCGACTGACCTAAATGTCCTAGATAAGCCGCCACTGGAACACACATACACAACCAAACCTCCATATGTTTTTGTGTTTTTTTCCACCCCACCCACCCCCCCCTTGCAGAAGTTGGAGGAGAGCGACAGGAGATCGCAGCACACTCTGGAGCAGCTACAGCGGGAGCAGAGACACCTGAGGAGGCGTCTGGAGCAGCTGGGGGTGGAGAGGACCCGCATGGACAGCACCGGCTCCACCCTGTCCTCCGACAAGTCCGACTCCGACCAGGGTGAGCCTCGCACACACCCAGGGGAGAAAAAAAACATATTAGATAGTGGACTGAGCAGGCGAATCCAGATGAAAAACAAGGCAACAGTGAATATTTCATCCCCCACGAATGATGCAAATTCCTCTCTGGGCCCATCAGTAACAAATAGTACGTCTCTTTGTGGTTGTTTATTGTGCGGGACAGGAATAAGTCTCTCAGTGGACCGGCCCTTTTTGAAATGTATTTATTGAATTATTCACAGATTTCAAGAAAATATAAAAGAAGCTTTGACGGTGCGCAGGGAAGCTCAAGGAAATCCAGAGCCTCTTGTCATGTGGTTCATAGCCGTCTTCCCATAAATCAGAATGTGCAAAATAATAACGAAAAAGCCTTAGTGGGGGGGGGGGTAACTGTTTTTCAGGAAACTCAGAAAGGTGGAAAATCCAATATGGTGTCCTGGAGGCAAATTTGTAGAGCAAGGATAGCTGGATATGTGCATTAATTTGCATGTCATTTGATTTTGCATCGTCAAAGATACAGAGGTTACAAGATACAAGATTTTTACATTCTTTTTTTTATTTGACCTGAAATACCCCTAAGTTAACTCAAAAGCATGTCAGTGAAATTTGCAATGAAATGATGCAAAGCATGCAGCATTTTTTTAGTATCTTAGTTTTGTGGTACATAATTATGTGCATTATTGATATGGACTGGGGACAAAATGAGGCAAAAACCGATTTTAATAATTCCATCCCTCTTTATCAGGCAAATTCAGCGTAAACAAAGCAGACTTCTGTGTGCTGCGGTGCACTGAAATAACCTCATCAAAGTAAACATTTGCTGAGATTTGCCGGCGTCGGCATAGCGGTGCCTGCCATTACTAAGCGGGGCCTTGAAGTTGCAGTGAAATAATCACTAGTGTGAACCTTGAGTAGCAGAGACTGTAGAAGCCAAAGACAGAACCTGCAGTATCAGTTTTTCCTCTCTCCTAGCGCTAGTTCCTCATAGTAGATTCAGAGCCGGGAGAGTTGTAATTTGTCCGTCTGAATGCCGTGTCCCCTGTGTGCCAACAGAAGACCTGGACGTGGACGTGGAGGGGACGGACTACCTGCTGGGCGACCTGGAGTGGAGCACCAGCAGCGTGAGCGACTCAGGGGACGAGCGGGGCAGCCTGCGCAGCAGCTGTAGCGACGAGGGCTACTCCAGCGCCAGCCTGCGCCGCCTGCAGGACACTCAGGAGATGGCCAAGCAGCTGGGCTGCAGCCTATAAACAGCACTGTCTCCGACCCCGTCTCCCGCCTCCTCCCGCCCCGTCCGACCTGCCCAAGTCCCGTCCCGAGATTGTATCACTACTTCCTGATTCCACACCCAGTCTGAATCAGACCTCAACCCCCCCCCCCCCCCACCAGGACTGACCAAGTCTGAGGCCTTCCCTCCAGCCGGGCCTCCGTTGATTTCCTGTCCCCACCTTGACTCCCATTCAAACCGCAGCACCTCCCGAGACACACACCCGTATCCGGCCCCACCGTCAGCGGTCAGTCTCTAGGCGTCGCCCGCTCTGCTCCGCACCAATCAAACGAGCGGGATTTAGGAGACACTCTGCCCCCCCGCCCCCCTTTTTACGTGTCCACCAGCCCCCCCCCCGGCCCCTCCTCCCCCACTCTCCGTCCATCCGTAACACGACTTTCAGCCAGAGAATGTTACCACACTATACCCCACTGCCTCTTTTTCTATGCCTCAAGAGCCATGGGAAGCACTTATGAGATTTCATACACACATTATACACACACACACGCACACACACACACGCACACACCCCTCCATTTCTCCTAAATTGTCCAGCGAGACAGAACCTTCCCAAGGCGGTGACACAGACATAGGGCGTTTTTGTTGTTTTCTTGCCCTGCTCACCACTCGGCACTTAAATTATCTTTGTAAACGAAACTGTGTCATCCTTTTTTCAAACACTGTCTCGTAAAACCTAAAGGCCCCGACTACAGCTATTTTGCAGTACGTCATCAGATGAAATCGTCATTCGACTAGTTAAGGAAAAAGGAAGTCGGAGGTCTGCCTGTTCGAGGACACTAAACTCTACTGCGGTTTTGACTGTCGGGGCCGGCAGCAATACGTCTCTTAGTACCCAGGCTTGGCGGGTGGAAACGTTCAAGTTAAAGGCTGTACTTTTATGTCCACACCTGCCATCCTAAAAAAAAAAAATACTGAAAAAGAAAAATTTTTTGTGCAGCATGAGATTGTGAAAGGGGTTTTGGGTTGGGGGGGGGGGGTTTGGTGGGTTGGATGTTTTTCTGCCTCTCTCTGATGACGGTGGCGTTTTTTACAACATCTTTTTATCATATGTGTGTATGTCGTTGGACGTCAGGAGTCGGGTCAGGGGGAAACGCGACGCCAGCCGCCGGGGGCCAAATGCTGGTAAATCTTGGCGAGGGGGGGCTGGTGCGTTTTGTAGACGCGTTTCCCCCGCCCCGCTCGCTAGGTGTTTTTTTTTCGCGAAAAAGGGAAGAAGCTTATCTACCGAGAGCGGTCGAGAGACCGGAGCACATTCCACTATGTAGAGAGGAGAGGCAGGTTGAGACAGAGGGCATTATTTTTTGGGAGCGGAGGTTCCTGCCCATTATTTATGAAGGGAGAACACAGCTCGGTATGTGCAGTGTCGCCCCGAGGCAGAACGCTGGAAGGCTTTGACTTTTGGGTGGGAACGCGCGAAGTCTTCCTCCGCCTGTTCCACACCTGAAAATCATCCGAATGTTAGACTACAAATTCTCTCTCCTTTGCCTTGCCTTCATAGCTATTTATTGTTTCAGCAAAAATGTATGCGTTTTTATGTAAATAGTTTATAGAAAGATCTCTATGTATATCAAAAAAAAGGTATTTATTAGATCTAATATACTGAATATATAGATGAATATATATATATATATATTTAATTAGTCATAGCTTATGTTCTTGTTGTGAGGTTTCTTGAGAGTTTCCTATGTGTAGTTTGTTTGCACAACCTAGTCCATCCATAGCTTTTTAGAACCGTCTCTTGTGCCTCGAGGCTTTTGTGTCTGTTCTGAATTTGGCACGGTGCTCCTAGAAAAAAAAAGACCCGTTTTTCTTTGTGGTTGATTCTGAAGTTTTAGCTGTTTTTTCGAAAAAGCCATCCTCCCCCGTTCACGGGAGAATAATAACACAGAAAAAAAAAAAGAATATAATTTCTAAACAAAATGTGAATTAAAAAGTAGAAAGGTGAAAGGGGGCTGGCTGGCTGGCCGGCGTGGGGCTTTGGGCTCGGTTTCTCTGGCAGTGTGTGTGCCGCTGCGTTGCTCGCCCGCCCATCTCTTGTGCCTAGGAACTTCAAACAAAATGGCTGCTCCGCCCCGTGAGATTTTATTTAGCCCGTTGTTTTGTAGGAAATCGCGGGCACCACCACCCAAGCAGGGCAGAGGACCGCAGTGTTTTGAATGTAGATGTCCTCGGCCCTGCGTCGTAGCAGCACAGTGCCAAAGCAACCTCTCGCTTCTACGTCGCGGTCCGATCTTTGTTAAAGCATGAAGATGGTACACCAAAAAAAAAAAAAAAAAAAAAAACCTCTGAAAAATAGGTATAGGATTGTTTAGTGTTTCCGTGTGGAATGCTGCCTTTCTCTGTCAAATTCAAACCTTTTCCAATGGAGAGGAACTCTGTAGCCACGTTAGAAAGGGGGGGGGGGGGGGACTGATGGGAAATGTACCGAAAATGAGGTGCGAGTGGGCAGGTGTGTGTGCACCGGAACGCCATCTGTCAATGCGCGCGCGCGTGTGTAAATGTGAACGTGTGTGTGTGTGTGTGTGTGTATGCGTGCGTTTATTGCGTCACTGTCTTCAGAGAGACATTTTTTTGGGGTGGGGTAGAGGGTGGGTGGTTTTAAAACACAAACGAAAAAACAATTTGTACGGCGATGTTTTTGTTCTTGTTTTATGTTTCGTTTGTTTACTAGTAAAAAAAAAAAAGGTGCAAAAAAAGTCCACTTCACAAAGACCTGGTGTGTTATCCTGAGCATTAGCGTGTGTCTGTGGGAGTTCACAGCTTCCTCTCTCCATCCATGGCCTGTTGTCTGTGTCTTCCGCCAATCTGCGTGTGTGTGTGTGTGTGTGTGTGTGTGTGTGTGTGTGTGTGTGTGTGTGTGAGCGAGCGTGACTCCCTCCTCCACATGCTGTGTTGGCAACCATGGTGCAGGGGCGGGCAGGCTCAGCCGAGAGTGTGTGTGTGTCAATGATCACATGCAACTATTGCTCTGCCCCCCCCCAACCCCCCCCCCCCACCCCCACCCCTCTCTACAAAGACCCTGGTGCTTTCAGCATCTGCCTTTTTAAGAAAAAAGCAGGTGTGGAATCTCTCAAAGAACAAGCCTGCAGTCGGCCCAGTTGTTTAAGCTACAGATTTCAGCAGAGGGGGAAAAGTCCTCATGTTCATGTGTATATTTGGTTTTTTCACATTTGTTCCTTCGTACAAAGTGGCTGATGCCTTAAAACGGACACACACATGTAAGACGTCAACGGAGGTGTGTGATATGTACGAGTGTGTGCGTTATGTATATTGACATGCATCACAAAGGTCATTCCTGTTCATTGTGACGGTCTCAGGCGTGGTGCTCTCCTGCGTTACACAGTACACACACACACACACCGACACAAACACACCGCGTCACGGCCCACCCATACACATCGTCGCCTATACTGCCTTTCGCCTCAGAAAGGTCGATGTCTGTGTGTGGAACAATAACTAAAGGTGGACGTTTTGTGCACTTACTTTTTAGAATTGGAGAATTTGGAAACTGACTTCTAAAGGCGTCACTTGAAATGTGCAAAACCCTTTGAACATGAAACGTGGAGCAGCAATTTCTATTTGCCAGTGATATGAAAGGAATAAAACATTTGAAACCCTTGTTTACCTACCTACCACTTTGTCATTGTGTTTATTTGTGGTTTGATACTGTCATGCCCATGCAGTCACGCAACAACACCGCAAAGAACCGCCATAATAATTTGATGCGAAGAACAAGTGAAGGCTTTTACCCAGGAAAACCAACCCCCTGCTTTTCCATAATGAATAAGCTTTATATAGAAGCTTGAATAGGCAGTAATGAGGAGGATTTTGCCAGGCGGATAAAAGAAAGCCTGCGTGGGGGCTTGATCCTAGCCAGCCATCTAGTGTGTTTTCAGAGTAATCTGCTGGCCAAATCCCAGGTTTGTATGATCACAGCCATCTGACTCGCCGCTCAATAAGCAACACACACAAAGCCAGGGAAGGAGAAGGAGAAGAAAGAGGGGGATGGGCATCTTGAAAAGCTTCCCCGCATCCCTTCTGGAGCTGTCATGCCTGCTGAGGGGGAAGGGAGCCGGAGCAGAGATGGTGGATTTTGTGGCGTGGAGAGCTGTGCGACTCCTCCTCACCTCCGGTACCGTTTCACCACAATGTAAAGCCTTGGCCCTCTTGCCTGAGGACTGAGCTCTAATTTGTGAGAGGAAGAGCTGTCAACATAGATCCAGTCCCATTTTGAATGAAGGACATGCCTCTCCCTGCCCTTCCCACCCAAAGCCACCTGCACCACAATGACTAGAATGATCTATAGAAGGGTTAATCCAATCAGGCTGATATTGCCTTTTATTAAAAATCATACATCCACCAATCAGTGTCGCCCACCTACGATGGATATGATGTTTGTTTAATTACAGTTATATAGTAGGATTGTAGAATCAATATTACACTGGTTGTCTATGGGAAGGACTTAACCTGATTCTAATGCAACATTTTGGTCAGATTCCACACAAGTATGTATAAATATGTGTATTTGAATTGGGATTGGGAAAAAATCAATGAATACTAAAAAAAAAAAAAATGTTCTTCAATATTCAGCGTCACATTAATGCTGATTATTGGTGCAAAATTTCAGCCGCTGACAGCTTCATTCCAAACAAATTTCAGTACAGGTATCGCCCTTCAAAGCCCCATGTCAGTCAAAGCCTTTTCTATGCTCCAGGCAGCCTTGAAAGTGAAGACTTGTGCCCATGGGTGTATGCATGCAGCCTGTACAGTGTGGAGGTCATGGGAATGAGTCCTCTTTGCGGTGGGGGAGGCGCAACAGGGTCAGGGCTGTCAAGGAAAAGCTTGACAGAGGCTCAGCACAATAGACAGGACGGGACGGCCTCTGAGTGCCTGACTGTAGCAGGATGCCCACTATGGACCTGCATGCTTTCCATTGTGGAGCTGACCTGATGTCCTTTCCCACAGCCTTGGAGCCACTGCAGATCACCCTACACCACAAAATCACAAGTACTTTTTTTATAACTAAAAAAAATGTTGTTGATAAAATGTTGTAATTTTAGTCCTAGTTGAAGTTAACTGAAACAACCCTTAATTTACTTAATTTTTATATTGTGCCTTTCAGTGTAGTTGAATAATAAAAGGGTTATTACCCCAAAATAGCAGAATTTGAGTCTGCACATGGTAGAGTTAGACCAAATATGTTGTTATTGTTATTATCAGTGGTAGTAGTAGTAGTAGCATTGTTGCTATTTTTATTGTATTATATTATTATACAATCCTTATCCTTATTATGAATGGGGAGTTGTAGTGTCCCATGATCTGAATCCTGTTCCAGAGGCTTTTCCACCCAGAGAGTAAACTTGTAGATGAAACACTGAATTCTTCTATTTTTGCAAAGGAATTTTTTTGGCATGAACATTAAATTTATAGATATTGAATGGACTTCATTCCAGAAGTATCAGTATTGGTATAAGCCTTCAAAAACCCTTGTCGGTCAAACCCAACTGTAAAGCAGTTTGGATGACACACTGTATGTTGACCGGTGTATGAAACAGGAGATAGATACTGCAATGCAGCTCAGCCTGAGCCAAGCAGAAGGTCCGTTCCACTGTATTGACATAACCTACCTGCTGGTGCATGTGTATACAAAAGAGGAGGTATTGACTGAGTTGTGCAAGTTGTGTGTGTGTGTGTGTGTCAGTTTGTGTGTTTACACTGTAGGTGTATGACAGGGCCGCAGTCCCACTGACCCACCTCTCCTCGTCCTCAGCTGTTAGATTAGTCAAATCCAGCAGCTTATCCAGGCCCGGCAAACCCAGTTTACTATGACCTTCGCCTCTCAGGACTGCACCGACCAATCACACACGCATGCACAAAGACACACACACACACATACACACACATGAACGCACGTGCGTGGATGCACGCTCACACCCAGGCACGCAGACAGTCACATGCAGGCAACACACCCACATGACACACACCCAAGCAGCACAATCTAACAGGGAAACACAAATGTGTCGTGGCAACGCACAACAACACAATGCCTCCTGGGAAAACACAGTGATTCAATCACGCACGGGCATCAACTCACCACTGAAGAGCATGGTTCTTGACCCCCCCTCCCCTTGCGCAGAGTCATGCATGATGATGGTTGTATGATGATGATGATGGAGCAAAAGTTCATAAACAGTCACAGTATAGCAGGAAGTGGGAAGGTACAGCTGCTTTACATAAGGGTAATGGTTGCATGTCTGTTGACTACTTTTTTTTAAAGTTGATATTAATCTTTATGATTTAAAATCATGTAGATTAAATCGGATCAGAATGATGTAAGGTACATGAATATAAGGTGTTTTCCAGCTTTCCAAAAAAGCTGTTTGTTGTTTGGTTTATATTGGTTTCTAGTGTTGGCCTTATGGCCAGTTCATAGTTTGCCCACCCAATTTACCTCTACATCACTGTCTATATGGCTCTTGTGGCTTTGGATCATGGGATTGGCTGTTATTGTGTCTATAGTCCCACAATACTAATACTAATACTAACACTAATGCTAATGCTAATACGAACGCTAATACTAATACTAATAATAATACTAATGCTAATACGAAATACGAATGCTAATACTAATACTAATACTAATACTAATGCTAATGCTAATATGAACACTAATACTAATACTACTAATACTACTACCGCTACTACTACTACTACTAATAATAATAACAGTAATACAGATGTTCCATAGACAACCAGTGTAGCATTGATCAATTCTACAATAAATATTTAATCAATCAAACTGCATCATGTCCATCATATCAGAGGTGAACCACACTGGCTGGCTGATATTTGATTTTCATAAAAGGCCAGTATCAGCTCCTCCTATTTCATCACCTGAAGAGTCCCATGGGTGATCATAATGGCAATCCAGGATCTGGTTGAGTGACAAGAGACGTGCCCAATCATTCTCCATCCCAGCTGACAACCAAGATCGAGGGATAGAGCTTCGAGTGTGTATACGTGTGTGCGTTTGCATGTGTGTATGTGTGCGTGAACAGATGGAGGAGATCGTCTTGCATGCGGAAAGGGGGATCTCTGGGGACTGGAGTGAAGAGTGCACATCAGACGAGATCAGTGCATCCAAGACGTGACACACAGTAAATCTCTTCCCAGAAACCTTTGCTCAGTGCTTGTGAATAACACCTGGCGCATCAAAGCACCGAAGGGGAAATGAGTTTCAAAGGAGCACTGCTGGTGGAGAGCCTTTTGTGTCGGGTATTTCTGAGTAATTAGATGCCATTATGTGTGTAGTGCATCATGCCATTCAATAATTAGACGGTGTATCATATATAAAATCTGTATTTGGTTAAGTAACATCCTAATTCCATCAGTTGCAGGGTTTACCCATTCAGATTAGGGTTTGACCAATATGGGCTTGTGAAGGCCAGATTTGGATTGAAGCTGCCGGTAGTTGACATTTTGTGCTGATATTCAATATCTTTAAATTTGACCATTTTCACGCCTAATAATACCCAAAAATGGCAAGTATTCAGTGTTTCCCACAGAATCAACACTACTAACTCTAGCACTAACACTAATACTAATATTAATACTAACACTAACACTAACACTAATACTAACACTCATACTAACACTAACAATAACAATAACACTGATATAACATATTGATGCATACTTGTGACTCTGGTCAATATGTCACACTGAAATCAATTCAGTTAAGAACTTCCTATAGACAACCAGTGTAGTATTGATCTATTATACAATATGTAATCAAACTGCATCATATCCATCATATCAGAGGTTGATGACACTTTAAATATCAGGCCAATATTGCCCTGATATATTGTTCTAAGCCTACTTCAGATTAGTAATGGTCAGCAGCTGGACAACTGTGGTGTATTAGCAGCACTACGGAACAGTGTTTACAGTGTTTACATGAAGTCTCTTAATGAAGCCACAGTGAGGATAGTGTGGCTGCACTGGTAGCAGCAGCGGTTGGGACAGCAGGAGGATAACGGCTTATGAAGGGGAGGTCGCTGGTTTGAATCCCACCGACTGGCTGAGAAAGTCCCCATGTGGATTGATGTCTATGTGCTTAAGTCACATCACTGGCTTCCCCTCTCCACAGCTTAGTGAATCATTATTAAATCAAATTACCACCATTCACTCAGTACTACGTGTAGCATTTTTAAACATCAATATATCACTGTCAAATTAATTATGATACCTTGGTATAATGACTGTAAACAAACAAGACCATGGTTGAAACGACTGCCTCTAGCTCACATCAGTGGTATTGTTACTGCTAGTGTTTCTCAAAATTAAGACCACATTTCCCATAAGCCCTCTTGCTTCCTGTAACAAAGATGTTGCTACTTGTCCCTCCTCCCCCTTCCCTGGCATCGGTCCATGTGTGTTTTTTTTTTCTCTTTTGCTTTTTTACTGAAGAGGATAAACATGTTGGAATAGATTTTTCAATCAGAGTTCCACTCGTTTCACCATCTACCATTGTGAAAAACTCTGAAAGCTACTGCTCCATTTGCAGCGGAAGAGCAGTGGCCTCTTCCTGTTTTGTGCCATAAAGCGATACAGCAGATTTCCCAAGAAATCTGACCTGGTTGCACACAATGTAAAATGCACTTTAGATGCTGGCAGTCTTCTCAGTGATGGTCTCATTAATTACAGTAATTACAGTAATTATACTAATGTCTCAAAATGAATGTAGTAATGATTTATTGCTGCATGTTGCACCTTTAAATTGAGCTGAAAGCCAATTCATAAAACTGAACTGAGCCCATTCAAAGCCTACAACGCTTCAGCTTTATTACAATTGATAGTATATATCAGTTAACTGAATGACTGGCGATTTGATTTGGGGTCAGTTTACTGAGTGATATGATTAACTTTGAATTTAATAAATTGAATAAAGATGGCCTCCGTCCCCTTCTTGTGTTGTTTGTTACTTGTGAAGGGAGGGAGGAATTAAGAAAGCCACATAATGATAGAAATCAGACATGTCTGGCTACCTGTCATTTCCTGCTGCGTCACTGGCATCTTTCACTTCAATAGGCCTTTTTGTGACCACAGACAGACAAAATGGCTGGGCGGCCAAGGTGAAGTGCTACAGTCTCTCTCTCTCTCTCTCTCTCTCTCTCTCTCTCTCTCTCTCTCTCTCTTTCTCTCTCTCTCTCTCTCTCCCTCTCTCTCTGTCTCTCTCTCCCTCTTGCCTAAATCAGTCTCAGGCCCTTTTCTGCTCAAGATTTGTTTCCATTCATCTTATCCTTTGTCATGGCAACTCTCTCTCTCTCTGCCCCCCACCTCCCAATCTCTTTCTGTGTGTGTGTGTGTGTGTGTGTGTGTGTGTGCATCAGTCCCTTACTTTGCAGGGGGTTCAGGTCATTTAGCTTGAAAGACAGATGGCTTCACTGAACATCATGTTACTGTAAAGATGGCTGTCAATATTTGGTGTGTTTGTAAAACTTTATTTACCGAACACAGTCAGATACTAAAGTGAAGGTGTTGATCTTACCATGAAGAAGTTATCATGTGGAAGCTGCAGAGTTACAGCAGAGCACAGGGAAACAACAGTAGCTCAAGCCTGGTGGAGATACAAAGCACTGCTGATGCTGTAACGCCCCCTAGTGGCTGAAGTGAGTAAGCAAAAATCCAGAGTCCTCGCCTTGTTTTCCAACGAAGCAGTGTCTATCTATCTATCTATCTATCTATCTATCTATCTATCTATCTATCTATCTATCTATCTATGGCAACGAGGTTTACTAAATGTTGTTTAAAGTTCAAAAGATATTCATAACCAAAGTAAGCTCCTGCTTTAGATATAATTTAGCAGACATGATGAAGGATCTACCACTGGGTCAGCACTAACGCATTATTTAGTCTCATATTCAGCCTTAAAATCTTCTAAAGTTAAAAATGTCGCCATTGGGAATTATACGTGTTTCCAGTGCAGTTTCACTTGTTTCAGGAATTTTCTGAAACAACTGTTTAAAGGCAGATCGTCCAATCAGTATCAAAACAACGGCGCTTTATTCAAGAAAAGTCTGAAATCAAGAAACAAGTTGATTTGCATTAAAAGCAACTGGAATGATCTCACTCCACTGGCAGATTTTATTGTTTTTAAGAAAAATACGAATTTAGGACTATAATAGGCCTAGTGGATCAATCGACTTGTTAAGATGGATTTATTGTTGCAGTGCAAACACCTCCTTACTGAATCATGTGTCAGCATTTTTGCATTAAGGCAGAATAAAGCAGATCATGACTGGTAACAAGAAAAAAAGGCGATTTGCGGTGGAAACAAATGAACTCATCTCAACCCGCTGAAAATAAGATTAAGATTGATCCTTTGCAGTGTAAAAGTAGCCTCCACGCGGATACTTTGATTTAAGATGACTTGGCATGGGATGTGATGCTACATTTTGACACTCTGGGCCGTTTTCCAGGCAGCCAGTGTGAATGGGGCTGTGGGAGACGCCTTGTGTGGTGTTTGGAGGTGGAAAGGCTGCAGTCCCATGGGTGTTTTCTCCTCGGCAGGCAGGGGCGTGGTCCCCGTCCTGCCTGGATCAGCACCAAGGCCAGCGACGGTTCTCCGCAGCACTTTAACTTCTCCCGCACCAAACAATACTTTGAAAAGCTACAACTGTTTCCCATTACAGACTGAATGCTGTTTGGTAACAGCTCACTCTGACTCAGGAGATCATATGCACCTTATTGACACATGCTGATGAGGGGTGTAACGAGGGCAAACCCACCTAAAGACAGTTTATATTACAGCTTATACACATTTTTAGATTGACATAATAATAATTCATAGTATACTTAATAGTGAGTAGGATCAAAGTGATGTCAGTTATGTAAACATGGGGTGTAGGCTATATAAAAAAACAAAAATAAAGAAAATATATAAAAAAACAAAAATAAAGAAAATATAATTTATAATAGTATTTTTGTTAATATTGGTGGCTGTGATGTCTTATTATGATCATAGGAGATCAGAGTTTACCCATGTTTGTATTTACCACTAAATCACTGGTGTTTACACATAGCGGGGCTGTGTAGATGAGGCTGCTGGTGTAGGACTGCCACAATCAGGCCACCGTGGTGAGCCTCATCCCGTATTCCGATATTGCGGAGGTCGGGGAGTGAGGGCGGCTGGATGCAGACTGCAGCACCAAAACACATTCTGGCGCACAGCTCTATACACACATCGATCCCATTTGCCGTTCTGCTGGGACAGCAAAGAAAAACTGCAATGACAGTGTTTAGCTGTCTAAGGTAACATGGGACAGTGTTCACCCTTTGGGACTTTACATATATCTATAGAGGGAAAAATGTGTCTAAGACAAGTAGCCTATCAACAAAGATATGATTTATCCCCTTTCTTTATTATGATGTGGTGTTTATTTGCATGTCAATAAGTCGTTATTAACTGTCAATGACAGCCTAATTTGCAATAATAACTCTATGAGAGTGCAGTTTAATAGATCTATAAGTTGTCACAGCCAAACAGGCCTACTATAAAGCCATTTAACAAAGATCTTAATTCAAAGTTGTTGCCGTGGATGTTCCAGTCGGCTGGTGATGAGCTTGTCAGAGGTACAAGGCTGAAAAGAGGAGCTGCATGAGTGAATTCGTGTTTCCCCAGAGGATGGAGGCTTTCTGCAAAAGCTTGCAGGTTTCCCCTCATCTCCTGTTGTCCCTGCGTCAAATGATGCGCCGGCTCCTTCACTATAAAAGCACCTGTCCTGGCCAGACTTCACTCGCATCTCACTTTCTCTCTCTCCCACACTCACACTCACACACTCCGAAACTCCACACACTCTCACACACACGCACTCTCTCCCGCACAGAGCAGTGGGACCGGACACCGCCGAACCATGAGTTATTCCAGCGACATGTACAGCAGCAGCTCCTATCGGAAGATCTTCGGAGATGCCCCCCGGTCCGGCCGCGTGGCTCTGGGCAGCAGCAGCAGCCCGTCCCGCCTGCTCTCCTCGGGATACCGCAGCAGCCACCGCACTTATGGCGCCCCGACCGTGCTCTCCTCCTCCTACCGCAGGTCTGTGGGAGCCGGCCGCGTCTTCTCCTCCGTGACGGACCCCGCGATGGACCTGACCCAGTCCACGGCGGTCACCAACGAGCTGAAGATCATCCGCACTAACGAGAAGGAGCAGCTGCAGGGCCTCAACGACCGCTTCGTGTCCTTCATCGAGAAGGTGCACAACCTGGAGCAGCAGAATAAGGTGCTGGAGGCCGAAGTCACGCTACTGCGTCAGCGCCACAACGAGCCCTCGCGTCTGCACGACCTGTACGAGCAGGAGATCCGCGAGCTGCGGGCGCGCGTGGAGGAGCTGACGCACGAGAAGAGCCAGATGCACCTGGACTGCGTGCAGATGAACGAGACGCTGGAGCGCGTGAGGGAGAAGCTGGAGGAGGAGACGAGGCTGCGCGAGGAGGCGGAGAACACCCTGAGGGGCTACCGGAAGGACGTGGACGACGCCACCCTGGCGCGCCTGGAGCTGGAGAAGAAAGTTGAGTCGCTGCTGGACGAGATCGCCTTCCTCAGGAAAGTCCATGAGGAGGAGCTGCAGGAGCTGCAGACGTCGCTGCAGGCCTCACAGGTACCAGCCTGCACGGTCACACACACACACACACACACACACACACACACACACACACACACACACACACACACAACACCTCATAGTCCATATAGGAGTCACATTTATTACCAAGCACCGGTTTCAATGTCCCATCCTCAAAACCACTAGAATATTCCTTCACCCTGTCACATCCCCACCACACAGACCGCATAAACTTTACCCAAACTAAACATCACCTTAATATTCCATGATCAACAGTTTTCAATGTCATATCCCCGCAACATAGACTACATGCTTTACCCTAGCCAAAAATCATAATATCCAAACAGACTCACCATTGTGATCAGTTATCAATTTTCACTGTCACATCTCCACATCACTATAATATTCTTATGATATTCCTATAGGGACTTATACTGAGTCTGTGCTACTCAATAGTGTGTTATAATGACCTTATTGTACTTTTGTACCTCCTATAGTATCGCTATAATAGCCTCATAATATTGTATAATATTCATTATAGAATTCTAACATGTAGGCTAAATTGCCTACTTGTTGTTTACATATTTGGCAAGTTCCCTGCAGGGTCCTAACAGTGAAAACATTTCTTCACTATTCCCTCCTCACATGAGGAATTGAACAGCTTAGTGTCACAGTTGGGTCATAAAGTAAATCTCTAATAGCTGCCATATGTACCGTGTGTGTGTGTGTGTGTGTCTGTATGCACAGCATGCTGCGCCTCGTGCCAACTGAACACTGCGCACTGGAAAATTGATGGCACTGCAGTTCCGTTTCAGCACCTCGGCGCTGTCCCTCCCCATCCCTCCCTCCCTACGCCCCCCCTCCTCCCCCTCCCCCTCCCCCTCCCGCCCGTCATAAAACGGGCAAACGATCGTCTCTGCAGCGTCCCGGGGCCCGTCACGCACTCATGCCAAGTTTAAAGTGAAGTTAATCGAAATCGTTACATGTTCGTTACATGATTACAAGTTTGTGTGCGGGACTCGTCTGTTGATGCGGTTTTTTGTTTTTTTTGCGCAAGCAGGTAATCGGTGCATTAGTGCCGTGCGTGCCTGTGCACAGTGCTGAGTGTGTGTGTGGGAGGAAGATAGAGAGAGAGCCTTGTAAGATATATAGTATAAATATAGTTATCCTATAATACATTTTAGCATTTTAGGTACTATACAAGCATCACAGCAAAACTGTAAGTCCTTAAAGGAATATTATAAGAGTATTATAGGAATGTTACAGTGACGCCATGGGGGATTAAAAAAAATGTCCCAAAGTGCGATAAGGTCACTATAAACTTCCTATGGAGTACCACAGACACACTATAAGTCCCTGTAGGGATATTATGCGAATATTATAGCGATTTGTCCTTAGGGGAGGTAGAGAGGGGGGGAGTGGGGGAGGGAGGGAGAGAAATGCGGAGAAATAGCGCATAATCCAGGGGTGTGGTCGTCCCAGGAGGCAGGGCAGGATCAACTCTGAGCAGCGCACCAGCAGATGGTTTGATCCAGACTAACTCAACTTAACTATCCTCTTCATGTTTTTACAACAGAACATCTTTCATCATTCAATACTGCACAGCTTAGTCTGGAAAAAAAACAAAACAACAAAAAAACAAGTTGTGTAGCTCTCGACACACACACACACACACACACACACACACACACACACACACACACACACACACACACACAGGACGGACGTACCAGACGGACTTGTTCTCATTTACAAAGCAGTCAATATTATTGATTCATGCTCAAATATAGAAGCTCCTCAAGGTTACTCAGAGTTGTTATGAGTTATGGAGCTATTACTTATATAGCAGTATTACCACTGATCAAGCTGCAGTGCAAGTGAACTAAAAAGACAAAATACATTTATACTTTGGAGAGAAAGAATGAAATATTGCAGCCTGCAACTTTAGTGCAACTTTGTGCAGAAATCAATACAGTGTCCAGTATTGAGTGAGTCATTCAGCAGAGTGATGGTTGCTGGGGAGTTTCCTCCAGGGTTTCTCCTCCAGCCTCCAGGGAATGTTATTGCTATGTAAGCTACTGACAGCACAGCTCCCTCCAGCAGAGAGAAGCCTGAGTCAGCAGTCGATTCATCAGCCCTGCAGCAGTCCACCTCAGCGGCCGCAACACAGAGAGCTCACCTTATACATAATATACATTTACTGTCCCGAAGGAAATACAGTCTGCTAACGGCAGCACATCAAACACACAGCAAACAGCTCTTACAGTTGAGTTAGGAGTCGTTTTTAACCTTTATTTACGCAGCGGAAGGCGACTGAGCATGCTCGCTCTTTTCCACGTTCATACAGTTCCACACATTCACACTGGGAGCGGCCCACAGTCTTCTACTGGTGGCCACAGAGCTGGGGGTTCGGTGCCTTGCTCAAGAGCGCCCTGACACTAGTTGTTGATGGAGGGGAGAGTGTTTCTCATTCACTGTCCTCACCCACATTTTCCCAGCTGGTCCGGGGATTTGAACTGGCGACTGCTGCCCATTACTCAGGATAAGATGAAAACTTTTATGATCCCTGTGGGGAAATTAGGTTTTTTCAGCAGCAAAAGTAATATGATTCAGCAGGGGGAAAGGCAAATAGAATATACAAATAAGCAATAAAACAAATACAAACAATGCAGCAATAAAATAGAATGCAAACAATTATGCAGTTCTCTAAATGTATGCTGGCACACATTATGTAGACTGTATTAGTTGGAAATATGATATGTATGGATTAAGTTACAAGTGTCACTGCATTTACTTACAGATGTTACTAGTATGTATAAACATCATAATAATAAGCGCTAATGCTTCCAAACCCCACTGACCCCACTCCCCTCCTCCCCCCTCTGTTCTATCCAGGTGTCAGTGGAGATGGACATGAGCAAGCCGGACCTGGCCGCCGCCCTGAAGGACATCCGGGCCCAGTACGAGAACCTGTCCGCCAAGAACCAGGTCCAGGCCGAGGAGTGGTACCGCTCCAAGTTCGCCAACGTGACCGAGGCGGCCGCCCGCAACCAGGACGCCATCAAGCACTCCAAGGAGGAGCTGAGCGAGTACCGCAGGCAGGTGCAGGCCCGCACCCTGGAGATCGAGGCCCTCAGGGGCCACAACGAGGCCCTGGAGAGGCAGATCGCCGAGATGGAGGATCGCCACGGCAACGAAATCGGAGAGATGCAGGTACATAAACGACAGAGGGGAGAATTTGTATTTATTTTAGATACTTGTCCTGAATATTTGTGTTTTTGCATGCCCCCATCACTTTAATCTTAAATGCAATAATAAGCCAAAAGCATATATCTCAGATAATATTTGTAACACTCATTCTTATTGTTAATAAATGTTGACAACTTATCAACAAATTCACAATACAAATGCAATGCAAATGCTAATATTTCAGTGTCTGTGTGTGTATGTGAGGAAACCATCCCTATTCACAAGAGCATGACACAAGTGCTAATATTTCATGGTGTGTGTGTGTGTGTGTGTGTGTGTGTATGTGTAGGACACCATCCAGCAGCTGGAGTCTGCCCTGCGCAGCACCAAGGGAGAGATGTCCCGCCACCTGCGTGAGTACCAGGACCTGCTGAACGTCAAGATGGCTCTGGACATCGAGATCGCTGCCTACAGGTCCGCCATGTTCACACAGACATATTCTGACAATACAGCGTTAATCCGTTTTTTTGGGAGAGTGAATTGACCTAAATTTGAGTGTTATTTTTATGTTGTGCCGTACGCGGCCCCGTCCCACATGAGATTCTATGACACATTTTGTTTTTAACATCAACATGAGCAACAGTAATGGTGATTATTGCGTTTTACATGTCGCTGTTGTCATATGATTTGGTGGTTTTCATTCCCAAGTTAACTTCAATGGGAAGATTACATGCTCCTCTATGGGTTGGGATAATTCTATTACCTTGTGAAACCCTTCCAAAACATATATTAGATAAACTAAAAAAGTATAAACAGAAAACAGGACAGTTTTGTTTTTTAAATCCAGAAAACATCTTGACATTTTGGAGATGCAAGGCTTTCACCTGATGCTATATATGCATTTTGGAAAAAAATCTATTCTATCCAGAGAAACATATCATTTTGTAATGAAAGGTCTTAAGATGGCTTTAATTGTAACCAGTAACCAACACCAACAATCTGTTTATAGAAGCATTTTTTTTTCAAATGGTGGGAGTTTCATTTTAGAATAAAGCTCTTTTCTTTTCGGTGAAAACTCAGGTATAGATTACTGTCTTATGCAAGTTGATATCCCTCTTTCACATGGAGGGATCAATTCAGCAACAGCAACAGTGATGATGTTCTGGGGAAATATGCCAAAACAGACAGCAGAGGTGTTGGCACTGATATCCCAATGATATGATATCCCCCCCAGGAGAAACACACTGGGATAATAATAGTAACAATCCGGAGTAGACGATGACGTTATCTCCCTCTCTCCCTCCCTCCCTCCCTCTGTCTGTCCGTCTATGCAGGAAGCTGCTGGAGGGCGAGGAGTGCCGCCTCAGCACGGTGGGCGGGGCCATGCTCCAGTCCAGCTACCCGGGCTTCTCCTATTCGTCGGCCCGCACCTACACCCTGGGAGCGTACAGGAGGCCCGGAGCCAAGCCCGAGGAGGAGGAGGAGGAGGAGGAAGAGGAGGAGAAGGAGGAGGAGGAGGGAGAGGAGGCCGAGGAGGAGGGAGAGGAGGCCGAGGAGGGAGAGGAGGGAGACGAGCAGGAGGAGGGCGAGGCCGAGGGCGAGGAGGAGGAGGAAGAGGAGGAGGAGGAGGAGGAGAAGCCGAAGGGGAAGGAGGAGGAGAAGGATAAGAAGAAGGGAGGCGCCACCGGCAAGAACAGCAAGAGCTAAACTGCTTGAGTTGTCATCTTCAACATCGATACCATCATCATCATCACCATCAATACCTACCGCATCCCACCAATCCACTCTCTGTCTCACTCACTCACTCATACGGATCTGGTCCCGTCCCCTGTTCACATTATCTCTGCTTCATCAGACACACACACACACACACACACACACACACACACACACACACACACAGAAACACACACACTTCTGCACACTCCACTCTGTTTGTCTCTGTTTGCTCTGCAATTCACAAGTGATTAGTGTTCAAACTAAACTTTATTAGATGGAGAAGAGGCTTGGACTAGCTGGAGATGGAGAGGGAATAGACAAGAGTGATGTCCTGCAAATATACTGACAGGGCAGGAGAGCTTCATCCACTCATATATCCTGGATAGAGTGTTTTGGAGCCTCTTTTGTGATTTTACATCGTAGAAATGCAGAGTGAAGGACAGAAAAGCGAGCATGATGCCAGGAAATGTGATAAGCTTGAAGCGGGGGATGATTTTGCCCTATGTGAGCCGCAGTTAATGTGCCATTAATGATCACTATGGGGGGTTTAAGAGCAATCCAAAACTCCTGAAAAGTCACAATTCTGGTAGCACACCGACGTTTAGATCAGCGCACAGGTCTGGAGCATAGGAAAACAACTCAACCGTCCAACTTTTACGGTGCTATTTGATTTCTACATATAAAAGTTGGAGAGTACTGTAAGCATGGGGTTTTATCGTAGGAGGTGCTCTTCCAGCCGAACGTTAGCTCGAAATCCAGAGGGAGAAAAACCCCCGCCTCCTTTTCATAAGTGCAAAACGGCTTCTTACCGAAGGACAAGTGCAACCGCACAGCTTCGCACAGCAGCAGGTGAATGCTTTTCCGCGCCTCTCTTTCGTTCACTCTGGAAAGAAAGAATATTCTGTCCATTTTGCCACCCCCCCCCCCCCCCCCTAGTTTTGCATCTCTTCCCACCACGACAAAAGGAAATGTAAGCATTTAGCGTTAACCATTCAACCCCCCCCCCCCCTCCTCTTTTTGTCATTGCAGTGTCACTACACGGCAAGAATGGCAACCCGGAGCTCTGGAAAACTGTATATACCAAGTTCAAATGTGCTGGGAGGGAGGGTGGTATTTTCAGAAGGGAGGACTGGGTTATGCTGCAGCTCCTCTATGGGGGAAACCTTTGGGAATGAAAAAAGTAGAGTTTAAATTGCTGCTATATATCACATATATTAATATTTTTTTGAAGTATGAATTACCCCCCCTTTGATTGATTCATTTGTCAATGAGTAGTATAAATCCGTCACCTAACCTGCCAGACTCCAAACTCCTTCCCTTCCCACATTAGAGAAAACCAGCCTTGCTTTTCTGATTTTTTTTCCCCTCAGGCAAACATCTAGAGTTGCTGTTTTTTTCTTTAGCTGGAGATAGGACAGAAGGTGAAAGAGGGCGAGGGTGGCTGTGAGCGTTCGGGCAGCTGACGGTGACATCGACGGCCCTCCACTCAGACTGCATGTGGCAGGCGGGGCAGATGCCGCCGGGGTCATGGTCACATGGTACGGCGCCGCACACAAGGGCTAATATCAACCATAACCCCTTCCACCACCTATAGCCCCGAACCCCTACCAGCACCCACTGCAACCTGCAGTCTGACGGGGGAGACAAGCTGTGTGAGGAGGAATCGGATAGCAGGCTCTAGGTCAGGTTAAAAATGAAAGAGGAGGAGGGAGGGAGGGAGGGAGGGGTGGGTGTCACATGGCCGTGTGAGAGGAGGGTAAGATGGGATGAGAGGCTTACAAATCTGAGCTGTGAAAACGGGACATTTTTCCTGAGCATATGGCCAATGAACTCCAGGACCCTACTGTAAAATGGCCTGTTGTTCTCAAGCGATTTTTTTTGTAAGTTTCCAGAGAACCGAAGTGAAAAGAAAGGCATAGATTGCAACGTAAAACAAAGATGTCAAATACTTGATGGAGGGTGTTTTTCTATTTTTCCTCATTTCACCCCCTTGGCTTTTTTTATTACTTTTCCTTGTTGACAAATGAATCAACCAACGGGCATGAATGCATGGCCTGAGTCTTGGAGCTTGAATATCTGGGGATGGGATAGATTTTTGCTTGTTGAGTGTTAGAAATAATAATAAAAAAAATTGCCTTAACCATGACTGAAAGTAAAAAAACATATTTTCACCTGCATCTCACTTGTTTCTGGGGTGGTGGAGGAGTGCTGACACTTTACAGACCGTTCTGCTATACAACTGTGACTGTATGTGCTGCTATCTCATGCAGTGATATTCCTCTCAAAGCCAAATAAAGACATTTATTAACCAAATGTTCACTGTTTCCCAGTGTCTTCAATTTCATAAAACCCAGAAATAAACATGAGAAAAGTGACTGTATGCATAGACAGGCTTGAAATGACAATAAGGGGGAAATTATGTAAATAAAACCCCATTGCTTAAGACTTCAACCTCTATCAACAAACAAAACATTTATTAACAAGACACTTTCTCCCTGTGTCTTCAATTTCAGTAATAATACATGCATGTAGTATATACAGTAGACTTGACATAGCAAGAAGTGACATGACAGTAAGTGAAAATGATATTTAGAAGTGAATGCAATTTCATTCCATAGCTGTTAACTGTGTCATATGAATAGGTTTTTATCTGGAAATTTTGAATTTTTGATGATTGCATTAAATCTACTGTAGAATTGAGCGATATCTATTCAGTTCTATTTACAGCTAAACACATTCAAAAGTTCAGCCTTAACAGCAAATGATGCTATCCATAAATTCATATCTAAAAACTAGCAAACACAACAAAGAGAGCAAAAGCAATATATGCAATAAATCTATTGTAAGAGAGTGGAATCTGTATATTACTATTCACAGTATTATAGCAATAATATTCACCATAATAACCAATGATGCTGTTTGAAAACTTGTTGAAAGGGATGAGGTGGAACTTAATGAGGACAACGCTATTTTGATTACATTCCTACATTAAAAACACACTATAATCAATACAAAATAAAACGCACCAATAAAACATACAGATAAAAACAAATAAAACATACAAATATACACACTCATGAATACATATATAATTTCACAGGATTCATGGATAGATTAAACGTACAAAACAACTATAATATACAATCTAGACCCAGTGACCTCTGACCATATTGTTTATGTGGTTTTTAAATTGTCCTTTGAATAAGCTCTGAGTAGCATCAGGAAGCGTATTCCACAAAGATACTGCTGCAACCACATTCTGTTTGAATCTTGGGAAAACACAGTTTGAAGTCATAACTGCTCTGGAAGTGACGGAGTGCCTACTCAACAAATTTCAATCTGTTAGAAATGAATCTGGGCATTTTATTCTTTTGTGCACTATAAAACAGATTGTCAATTATATCTTTAACAGATGTCCACTGCAGCGCATTATACATTTGTAAAATTGGAATGTCAATCTTAAAATTATCCTTGCTGCTTTATTTTGTGCAATCTGCAGCCTCAGTTGTAGCAATGCATCAAACACTGGCACAAGAATTTATTATTATTATTAATTATTTATTTTATATGATGTCGCAATTTTCACATTACACATTCTAATAATTGATTTTGGCCCCGTTTCACACTAGCATACTGTAACCCTGTGTTTCTGGGGATAACCCTGCTGACCCTGCTCTTGACCAGGACCAGCTAGCCCCGGGCTGAAGTCGGGGTTGACCCACTTTGAACTGTTTGAATTGCCAGTGTGAAAGCCCTCGTAGTCCCGGGCTAACGGCCATCTTGGCCTGGGGCTGCGAAGACTCTAAACCTGCTCTTTGCCCTGGGCTAAGCATAAAGTGAAAAGTGAAATCAGAAATTGGCTTACTTGACCCAGTACCTTGCATGGCAGATACCTTCTTCTTACAGAACTATTTTCTTGCAGAGAAATATGAGAAGTCCAAGACAAACTGTCCCATTTCTGGTTGCTCACTATACTCTGGTAAAAGACTCAGTCTACTGTTGTCCAGACTAAAGGACTTTTTACTGTCCTTATTGGATATAGTTTTGCTTACCTCCACACTTTTGAAGACTGTCCTGTGAGAGACCAGTTACACAGATATGTAAGAGGACAGACAATCTGAGATGCAGCATATGCATCTATGCATTGGCCATTCCTTGAAGACAGTTGTATCCTTAATATTAATATTAAAATCACCAGGTAAAAACATATCTTATATTATCCTCTGTTGTTCAATCATCAATAGAATCTATTGGATCTAGCAGGCCTATACACCCAATTAGAATAGGAGGCTGATAAGATAGTTGTATCTGAATGTAAATCACCTCAATGTGATTTTTTTTATTTTTTTTTTATTATAAAACAAAACAGTAGTGACTTTACAGATACAACAATGATTGAAACAGGGATAACAGCGTGACATACAACACTTGACATGGTACACATATAAAACAAAACAAAACAAAATGAAACAAAACAAACAGAGATGAAATAGACATATCAATTATGATGATAGTGACATCATGCAGTTACTGCAGTTTAAAATTAGTGTTTTAGGGAAGATCTATGTTAGAACATGTGTTTATGTGTATGATTGTGTGTGTATGGGAGAGTAGAGAAAAGAAAAATCTAATCCACAGTTCAAGTATGTATAGGTGGGGGGGCACTGGTGTCACCGGCAGTAGGGGGAGGTTGTTATCTGGGTGAGGATGTGTCCGTGTGTGTATGTATGTATATTGGTTTGTGTTACATGCGTAGACAAGTAATATTGATAAATGGGGTCCAGCATATGTGAAATTAGTCTATTTGAGTCTATTTTGTTTTTTAATGCTATTTGTCTTTCTGTTGTGATATAGTCAGATAGTAGAAGGTGCCTCAATGTGATTAACAATTGAAATGATTCTGAATATTGCCTGGGGAAGGCTTGGCATAATCGGTTATTTTTTGCATTTGAGTCTTAGATTCTTTGTTAGATTTGACAGTGTTCTTCATCATCTCATCTGCCAAGGTCTCACATGCTCTCTGATAAAAAAAAATCTGTGAACTGTTCGAGATCCCCGACGCTTTCAGATGATTCCAGCATGACTGACAAATGCGAGCTGTCCAGAGGCGGGACACGGTCAGATGAGGGTGACCGTCTCTGGTATCTCAAAGTCTGATCCACTCACACATCACTGCAGAATGAAGCTGACATTGACTGAGGAGAGTATTAAGCCCACAGAAAAAAAACGCACATTCACATTCATTCACTTACACATATTCATACCTTCTTACTGTTGGCCTCTATAGCTTCACTTGAGTATTTAGAGCTATTTAGTGTTAAGTGCTTTGCTTGAAGGCACCTTGACAGCGGTTTGTTATTGGAAAACAAGAGAGTGACTCCTTCACTTCACTTCCCAACACAGACTTTCACCGCCAGCGTACAAACCAACGCCGTCTTCTTTCACCTTTAGGCTGCAGCCGCTCCCCTCTTTAGTTAATAGGCGGAGCTGCATAGCTGCTTATTATCTGCTCATCTCAGCTTCTCTCAGCCTGCACCCAGAGGTGAAAGATGGGGCCGGCTAAGATGGATGGCAGCTGCCAACAGTGGCCCACCGGCGCGGCCGTCAACAGCAAGGACTTCATCACAGCCCGAGTCTATTTGTCTCCCTGCTCACACTCTGTAGTCCTCTATGTGTGTGTGTGTGTGTGTGTGTGTATGTGTGCGTGTGTGGGGGTGGAAGCATCAGCACAGTGGCAAAAACATTATCAGCACCAACAGGCGATCGATAGAAAACCACAGAGAAACCAGGAGGGGAGGGGGGGGGGGGGGGGGGGGGGGGGGAGGCAGCAAGGGCAAATGTTTTCAACTAAGGTATTAGATGAAAAGAAGCACACGTGGGTTTCAGGGAAGGAAAATGCAACGTGATACAGCAAAGTAAAGGACAGAAAACACACATTCCTCTCTGCACACACACACACATACACACAGGGAGATCTTATATCAAGAAGTTAAAGAGTGGTGCTTTTCATCACTGTCAATACTGGAAAAGAGATAAGGATAAAGATGAAACTGTTTCTGTTTCCCGTTGTCTTTCTATTGGGGTGTAACCGCAACATTTGCAGCTGTTGGCGTTGGCAGCGACAGTCTGTGTGTGTGTGTGTGTGTGTGTGTGTTTGTGTGTGTGTTGTCCCACACGCCCACTCACCCCTCCCTCTCTCTCTCTGCAGAGAGGGTTAGGTTACTTTCCAAATGTAATCCATTACATGACTCAGTACCTGCTTAAAGCTGTAGTCAGGAGCCGCATCCACTAAATCATGGGTTGCTTCCTTTTGGGTGACTTTACCTATAAAACACAATCCACCACTCAAATCATCCTCATTATCATCATCTACAGTCTTTACTAGCCAAATGCCTGAATCACCAATGTTTTTTTCCTGCAATTTGATTTTCAGCGTTTGTCTATAACTGTACATGATTACAGTTAACAATCTTTTAACTGTTGTCGTGTAAAAACCCATTACATGCTGCTACAGCCCGAGTCTGTCTCTCTGTATGCTGGACACAGTGTGAGTGATGCTGAGTCTTTTCCTCCGTTGACACGAGGAGAGTTATGACTTGGCATGGGCCACTGGGGCCTGCGATGGGAGAGAGAGAGAGAGAGAGAGAGAGAGGGAGAGAGAGAGTGTCAGAGGGCAGATTTATTGAAAATTCAAGAATCTGATCAATCGCACCGCTCCGCAGGCCCGGAGAGAGTGTGTGTGTGTGTGTGTGTGTGTGTGGGCAGGCGTCCTCGATTGGGCCGGGCCGCTGCGTGCGTGGTGAGCTGTGCCGTCAGCACATTCTGCTGTGGTGGAGGTGCATACATAATTGAACCGCTCTCCTCCTCCACTGCCCTCCCGAGACCCGTAGAGATAAAGCAATAAATCCCGAACCTCAGCAATCAACAACAACCACCCTTCCCTATCCCCGTTGATGGGCGGACGCGAGTAATTAAATCTCCTCTTTATAAACCGAGTTAAACGCACACTCCTCTTTGACCTTGCTATTGCATGTTGGAGGGTTTGGCCGGCTGGTTCGTTGGCTTTCTGAGACCTTCTCAAATGGATTGGAGCGACAGTTTCGGACACTACAAGCAATGCTCAGGTTGTACTCACTGTTTAGGGGTTTACTTTTCACCACATGTTAGTAATAGTTGTCATTATACACATAGGAGAACTCTTATAAGCTTTTAAAGACAGTTGGGTCAGGATAGGATGACTGTCACTCTTCAGCACTTGTGAACAAAGCTCTTTCTGCTTTCTGTCTCCAACTCCTTTTCAAGCACAAAGATGATTGTTTTCATTCATTGTTTCTGTCCCTCTCTCTCCCTCCATCTCTCCATCCTTCTGTCTCTCTGTCTGTCTGACTCCCTCTCTCTCTCTCTCTCTCTCTCTCTCTCTCCCTGTTACTCCATTGCTATATATAGACTTCTGCATTGCAGATGTCCCAGAGCCCTGCAGTTCTGGAGGAGCTGCTGAGGAGTCCCGGCCAAAAAAATTTCGACTGCCTGACACACACACACACACACACACACACACACACACATAGAGCCCAGCCGGCGGAAACAACACACTCCTGCTAGCCGACACCACAGGACGGGCCGGCACAGCATGACTGGACTCAATGCTGCCGTACACACACACACACACACACACGCGCAAGCTGCCGTGTAGCATGACTGAGCAAAGTCCAAGGCATCATACTGCAGCAAGGATGAAGTGCCCCCCACAGAATACAGTCATAACCACTGCAGTGTGTGTGTGGGTGGTGGGTGAGGAGGGGGGGGCATTCTTGTTGTCATGCTAATTTTTCTGAAACACTCCCCCCCTTCCTCTCTTCTTTCATGCTTTTTTCAAATTAAAAAAACAACAACAGTGCAGTGTTTGTTTGTTTTTGTTTTTTTTGGGGGTTTTTTTAAATCTGAGACATGGATAGTGAATCATCTCCTCCCCCAAAACATATGTATTAGCATGAATTATTGTATATATATATAAAAAACAATACTGCAAAAGCAATGTATTGTGAATAGGTTTTTACTGGGGAGCATCACTATACATATATTTAGGTGCAGGATGGCAGCATACCAGATCTCCCACCTCCTGTTTTTTTCCTTTTCAGACAAATCAAAAATTAAAGCAGGAGCAAGAAATTCAATAATTTAGAGGATATTACAGCATGGGTAGAAGGAGAAATTCATGGAAGCCTGCAGACATTAACACCAGGACTGGGGAGCAATGAATTAAACTACTATAAATTACTGTAGTCTTACAAAAATTACAAAAAACTGGCAAAAATCTAAGAAGCAGATTATGTAACTGAGGTTGAATATTCCATTCAGTTACCTTCATGCAGGTAATCTGTAATTGCGTTTTGAAAGTCACCTACACGGCTTGATTTAATCTCTCCTGCATGATACTGTGAGACTCCAGTGAGTCATAACTCACTGTGCACCAGCCAATGTTCTCTACCGGCAACATTATTTTAGCTAAATTTACACAGAAATCAAAAGCAGTCAAACAAATCACTATGGGAGAGGTGAAGTGGTGCATTCTAATGAAACAACTTGCTGCAGATTGTTTCATGTAAACTCTGAATGTTCTCTGGTTTTATAGATTATTGCCTGGTACAGTTATAACAGAGATAGTGTGGATTGTCTTTTCACAGAAATAAACCTAAATGAACACTATTCTTAAGACTATTCTGCTTTGTTGGTGCTTGTTCTCTTTACCTGTTTATTCAACACTGATTTGCTGTTATAGCGACTTAACACTCTACAATGTGATGCTAACACTATTGAACTGTTGTGTTTGGACTGCAATGCTCCCCTCCTTTCACTTCTACAACAGAGGGAGGCCATTAAGTATTTATACTACAGGCTCCTGTCACGACATAGGGCACACACACACACACACACACACACACACACACACACACACACACACACGCACACACGCACACAGAGTTTTTGTGAGCTTTTGCTGCCGCTTGGTGTTAAAGGTGAAAATTGCAGATGGATTTTAAAGCGAGAGAGCATCAGTTCTCCAGCCCACTATAAACACCACAGGGCCTTTATGTAAAACTCATCTGGCTATCATAAGCCTATGTAAAACCAATAGTGCCATGATGAAGACTTATCCAAGAAATGTTCTTCCTAAATATGAAAGTTCCTAAAATTTTTTATGACAAGGACACCCAAGCAGATGTGTATTACGCCACATCTGCTCCATGTACGATGAAGAAGGAAGATTTTCGTTGTTAAGATTTAGAAAAGAACTGCATAACTTTGATAGTATTTAGAAAAGAACTGCATAACTTTGATAGTATTTAGAAAATAACTGCATAACTTTGATAGTATTTAGAAAATAACTGCATAACTTTGATTGTATTTAGATAAGAACTGCATAGATGCATAGTATTGGCGAGGTAAGTGGAGACAGGGATAGCTAATGTAAGTTTTCACTGCTATACATTCTCTCAATATACTACCTTTTAGTGAATGAAACAAGAGTAGGCTATAGTGAAATTAAACTTTCAAAATCTTTCATTTTGCTCAGGGTGTCTTAGGACTCTTTGGGAACCACTGTAATAGATTAACTATGTCATTATTAAGTCCCTGCCAGAGCATACACGTTTAGTAACTGTTAAAGATGCATTGTTTTATGAAGATACTAAATGATTATCTAGAATTGTTGAACACATCACCAACATTAAACAGAATTGATCTTGAATGTATCCCACAGCTCCCTAGGCTGCTACGACCGTTACGTCAGAGGATCCTGCCAGCTGCATCAAGCTCGCCAGATTTAGCCAGAATAATACCGGAAGTTAGGTGATGTTGCCTTGAAAATAAAAGCCTACATTTTGCCACTTTTGACAAACTCATATGGCTATGACTATATAATAAACTTTATTTATATAGCACAAGAAATATAAAGAAACCCAACAGAAAAAACAGCAATAGTGAGAAAGAAGAAAATGAAGGATGAAACACGCAAGTTACTTGGAAAAGGCCTTTTTGTAAAAGAGAGGTGACACTGATGTAGCCAGCCTAAGCTCCTCCGGCAGGGAACTGGTCATCTTTTGTCACTTAGCCTATAGGAACTGCCAGCAGAGCCTGCCTGAGAGTCTAGGGCTGCACTAGGGCTCATAAGGGGTTAAAAGGTCAGAGATGTAGCTTGGAGCAAGCCCTTGATTAAATTGAATTAAAATCTTGAAATCAATTCTAAAATTGACAGGCAACCAATGTAAGAATACCAAACTGGGAGTAATATGATCAGTTTATCTAAATCCTGATCAAAAGCCTTGCTGCAGCATTCTGCACAATGTGTTGTCGAACCATATAGCTTGTTGGATAAAGCAGGCAAATAAGGCGTTGCAGTAATCAAGAAGATATACATTCATGCATGATTCTCACTGTGTCACTGAGAGGCAGGATCATGGGCAGGATCCATCTAATTTTGTCAATTTTCCTTAATTGGAGAAAACATGGCTGAGCATTACTGAGACTGCTGAATTTGCCTTGAAATGGATTCAAAGCCAATAACCAGAATTTGAGTTTGGTCAGAGTTAAACTGCAGAAAGTTCTGAGACATTTAACCATGAACATCAGCTAAACAGCGATGTAAGACAGCCAACTTACTTTCACTGGGTCTTTACTTTCACTGCTGTTATTGGGATTTAGCGTTAGATATAGTGGAGGGTTGGGTATAGCAAATAGAAGACAATGGAAGTTATTTGTGGAAACACATTCAACTACAGATGTCTCCTTAGATATAGTCGTTATATTGACTTTATTACCTTGTATTACTCAGAACATTTTGCAACATGTTCGTCAATAAGTGCGTTATTTTGAAAGTTTTGACCGGACGTTTCACGGTTTATTCTGGCTAGCTTGACAGTGGTCGGACTGTTGAGTGAAAATTGTTGCTGTGGAATAGCTAAGAAGATTAGAGGAAGATCTGCGAGTATCAAAAACCACTGACTGTCTCGGAAACCACAGGACCTTCGCTGTTGTCGCTGGGCTAAGGGTTGCTAAGATGACAGAGCTAAGGCACCGTGGAGCCACAGACAACGACCTACAGCACCAGCAGTCAGATGACAAGGTAATGTTAGCCCGGATTCGTTCCTGCCATTTGGTTGCGAAGCTAACGCTAGCTAGCCAGCTAACAGCAGTAATACCAGTTAGCTAGCTAAAGCTATCTGTTAGCTCTGATACGTTCCGTTCTCGCTTGTGAAGAAAAAACGTCACGCCGAAGTCCATTGACAAATGTGGCAGCGTAATGTTACCTTGCTTGTGGGCAAAGGTGCACACCTCGTAGAATATGACGTGAGACCTTGTAGGATTCATTAGAAGCCGCTGGAAAAGTCGGCTTTCAAGTAATTCACCAGAACCCTCAACTTTTAGAGTTGGTTTACAGTGCTCCTAACTGTCACTCTCACTGTATTTTGGTGGAGGAATAACAGGCGAGGCAATTCTAAAAATTTAAATTTTATTGAAATAAATGTTGCTTGGTGTATCCGATGTAAGCCGACTTTAGTGGTTTCTAATGGTTTGTAAAAGGTCTTACATCTTATTCTAGCAGGTGTGTTAATTTCCCGCTAAGCAACGCATCATTAAACAGCCAGATGTTTTGAATGCATTTGGCATGACGTTCTGTCAATACAAGACAGAACGGAACGTAGCGTTAGCAAAACATCTAAGGGAGCGCTCCCTGTTGCCAACTCGAAGATATAAGTCGAGTTAATTGCACCAACAACGTTGTGGTATATGACTGGATACTTTTGGTAGAGTTAAAATGTTGAATGAACGCTTAAATGACATGAACTCACGTCGTCCCGGCCTATTTGCTGAAATGAAGCAGATTTAACATTAGCCTAGCTAGCTCATCTGTCTGTAACAACAACAACAACATCAACGCCTCAGGCATACTGCTATCTCGCGAGATTTTATGATGATGATTATGCTCGTGTTTGATTCAGATAGTATGGAATTGCCAATTAGAACATATTGTCTGTTTTTGTCACTGTGAATGTCAAAGTTGCATCCCAGTGAATAGTCAGAGCCCAGAAAGGGGCGTGGTGACTGTATGATTGATGTGGGGATCCAGGACGAGAGGACATGATTACAGAAAATTACAGAACAGCCAAAAGTAGATAGGAAAGAAGTCAAGGAACTAGCTACCTACCTACCTACTTACCTACCTACCTACCTAATGGTAATCAATTAACTATGTGCTATGATTTTTCTTAAATGCCTCTCCTTTGGCGGTGATGCATTTCTGAGTAAACCTGCTGAGAAGATTTTGTAGTAATACTTAAAATGTGTGCCGTTCACGTCATGCAATCAGTTAATTACTTATAGACTGTCATTAACATCATACTTCATAAACTTTGAAAGAGCTGTTCATTGTTGATATGATTTTGTGTATCTCATGTCAGAAGGTCATCCACTGACAGAAGTGAAGTAACACTGAGGACACTGAAGTGTTCATTTTTTCATTCATTCAGTTATTTTCCATACATGCTTATTCCTAATCAGGGTCATTCATTCTTATGAAAGTAACATTTTAAGTAACATGTTACTTTTCTTAGAACAAAATATTGCATCATCAAATTCTGTGTATTGGTAAACAAAATGTTTTTCACCGGTTATGAACAATAGGCCAGACGTATATCTAGAATTCAACACACCCTCCCTCTGACCACAGGTTGTTAATTCTGTAAATTTGCTTACTTCATTGCTTTATTATGTGGCGCCTTCTGTGGGCTATTTCAGATTAGGAAATATGAGGACATGTTATCCCCACACAGTGCATTGATGCTCCCGTACCAGTTTAAATGTTGCTGATTAGAGCACCAAGGGGGCATCAATCCACTGCGTGGGTATCTTTCTATTTTAATGCCTTGACTTTTGTGTCAGGGTTGGGTGAGGACTTTGGATGTATGTAGACTACCTCCAAGTCTAAGATAAGAAAATAGCCGCAGCACCTCTTCTGAGGACAAAGCTGCCTTCAGCTGCCTTGGTTGGTTGGCTCCACTCACATGAGCTCTGCTGTGTGGGTGTAACTTTTAGTTGTTTACTTGACTCACTATTATGAATCTTTTAGGCCAAGACCCAAAGTAAGGCTGTTTTAAGTTTTCAAATGAGTAAGATTTCAAATCTCAACATCTTAAAAACTGATTACAGTCTTTAAGTGTTGCGTGCTTTCCTAGTTGAAGACAGCAGATGCTGTGTATTTCCAGGCAATGTGGAGCAGTCACATTCCAAATGACCATCTGATGATGTGGTCTTGATGGCCTTTCAAAACATTTCAAAACAGTTGGACTAAAATGTTTGAGGTAGATGAAATCACTGGAAAACACAGCTGAGAACTGAACTGACCTTGATCATGAACACCTCATATTTTAATTTCACATTCAATAAGGACCCAAACCCCTGAGAGTTGTTTTTAAATGCAAAATACTTGGGTTGCATCAACTTTATGTCAACAAGCAAGTTCGTGCATCTGTGTGTCTTGGCTGTGAACTAGTGGGTCCAGAGGTTTTGGTCTTAAAGCTCTAAAATCCCATGAAAGATGACATACAGTAAGGACATAATTGTGATCATGCTTTCTTGGACGGCTGATCTAGTTTTTCTTAATTCATTTAGAGATAGCCTAAACAAAACAAAGACACTCAGTGTTGCTCCCGGTCTGACAGGAAGCATGAAAGGGGAGGAGTGGGGGAGTGTTTATGTGAAACAAGCGC
The DNA here is from genome assembly GCF_046629955.1 of Centroberyx affinis. Classification (NCBI taxonomy): domain Eukaryota; kingdom Metazoa; phylum Chordata; class Actinopteri; order Beryciformes; family Berycidae; genus Centroberyx; species Centroberyx affinis. The sequence continues at coordinate 347,554 of NW_027281070.1, forward strand.
CTATTTTTAACTCCAGCATCCCGAATGACGGGATATGGTCTCCATAGAAACCAACAGGCCTAGAGGTTTCATCAGTGTGATGGTCGCTGCTGCCTTTGGGAGAATGGGTCAATGTGTGTGCACGTGTGCTGGTGCACTCTGTGGGTGGCTTTGACATATATTTGGTGTTAGATATTACATTTTGTGATGGTGTTTTTGTGTAAGTAATAGGTTTTAAAATCAATGGAATTTTACAACTCTTGTGAGTGGGAAAGTAACTTAATATAGCAGTTTAACATATATTATTAATAACACAATTATAAGAATATTCAACATAATATTACAGTGCTTCCTGACACTCAACCATGCTCGAACATTTATAGGAGGGTGGGATTGTTCAAAAATCCAGGAAGGATTTCCTAAAACAAGGCGATAATGGCGGAAACGTGCCCAACCTGGAACGTGTGGCATGTCACCTGTTACCATTGTAAAGATAAATGTATGGTAAGTTGCATAGTTTAGTAGCAAAATAACATTGGAAAGCATAGTAAAGACAGTGATGAGACAAATAAATGCAGACAAGCTGTAGAAAAATACAAAAAAAGCAATGAATAGAAAGTATGTAATTAAAATAGAAAGTATCCAGCTGCAGCAGTGCCGTGCCTAATTGTTACAGCCTTAACGTAAGAGTGTGTGGGTGTCATGAAACACCCAGCCAACCGTCTGCTGTGTGAAAGTGAGGTGAGAGCAACGAGCCTAATTTGGTCAACACCAGCAGAGAGGTCAGGAGGGGGGGGGGGGTTGCAGAGAGAGACGGAGCCGGAGAAACCTGGCTGTCTTCTTCAGACGGGCTGTAATGTGCTGCTGCCACGGCCTGAAGACACCCTTCTGTGACCGTTACCATGGAGAGGCAGAGATCGGCGCTGCTTTAGACAGGCCTCTTTCAGGGAACAGATGGAACCGGGAAAGCAACAATATTGATGGAGATGATTTGGCGCTGCGTTCAGCCTCCCACACACAATCGTGCACTGGAAATCCTGCAGGAGAGGAAATACAAATGCAGACTAAAGTTAGACTGATATATCGGTTTGCTGATATTGGATTGCTTATTAAAAATCAGATTAGTGAGTCAGTGTCGTCCACCTCTGATATAATGAATATGATGCAGTTTGTTTGATTACATATTTATTGTGTAATTGATCAGCACTACACTGGTTGTCTATGGGAAGCCCTTAACCTGAATTGATTCTTGTAATGAAACACTGTGTTCAGATTCCACACATGTATGAATATGTCTTTATTATTATTTTAATTATTATCTTGGGTTTCAGTGGAGAGTTTTAGTGTCCCAAATGCTGTTTCAGAAGCTTTTTCCACCCTGCCAAGAATAAAATTCTGGGGAAAACACTGAATACTTGTATTTTTTATTTTATTTGCATGGAAATATATTGAATATAGACACAAAGTATAGGCTTTTGGCAGCTTCAGTTGAAAAATATGAGTATCGACCTTGCTAAACCAAATTTGTTGCATCTTAATATAGAAGATGTCAATTTAAACTTTGCCTAAGATGTGTAGCGTGTATGTGCTGTAAGTAGCAGAGACTATTAAAAAAGAGCCATCTAGGCTAGATAGTATGGATCATGTGGTTTAGCTTTGAGCCATTCCTGTGACAGTCTTCATGAAAATAGTATTTACTTCTAGTTTGAGTGTACAATGTTTACAGTGTCTTATTTGCTAGAGGATATGTGGTACACTCCCACCAGTAATGGAGACAGTGTTTCATTTACATAAATTTCTCTGTGGTGGCTTTGCACTACTATAAAAATGTAAATACGTACATTTCAAATTCATCATTATTACACAATTCACCAATTACAGCACAATTGTCCATATACTGTAATATAAATATCCAAATAATAGCCATTCTTAAACTGCAACACCTATTGAAACTGATTCTGGAATGGAATCAGGAGCAAACACACACGCACACCACACACACATCTACAAAAACTGTACAGGAAACACTGAATGGCGATGAATGTCTCCACGGCCGAGTCATCTCACGTTTCTAAATATGTTTTTTAATGGAGAGATTGTAGAGCCTCTTGCATGTGGGTTTCTGTGTTATCTCTGGTCCTCTTGCTAGACCACAATATCTTTACTAAATATCAGTGTCTTATTTCCTGTTTGTCTTCCTGTCTTTGCCTGTCGTTCTATCAGGGTTCAGAGAATGAACTGAAGGCGGAGAAGGACGGGGCGTCAGACAGTGAGACCAAGGTGGAGTCAGGGGTCCCGGAGGTGCCGGCCTCCACTGATGACACCCCCGAGGTTCTGAACAAGGCCCTGTCAGGACTCTCCTCACGGTAGGCTCCTCACTGTTTCAGGGGAAAGCATATTTCAGAAGGAAGGGATTTGTCCGCAGAAATGATTGTCCCCTATTTACAATTTCTGTAACAATATGAATGTGAAGAATGCCAATCATTGAACAAATGCAATGATTGGCCATTTCCCACCTTCCATTGACATATATGTTAACCTGTGCATTCAGCTGTGTGGAGGCTCATTCTGTTCTTGAAAGACACCCATTTTCCCAGAAATTGGACAAACAGTTGATGGTCCAAGTCACAGAGATTGCAGACTGGTTGTAAATTCACCCTGCAAAGAGAAAAGTGCAAAATGTTGTTTTTTCTTTAGATGAAGGACTATAAATCAAGTGTTACACTCTCAACAAAAAGGGGTGCTATATATTACCAGAAAATGGTTCTTTAGGCTTGTACCATAACAGAACCCTTTATGGTGCTGTAAAGAACCCTTTGAGAATGCATGAAATGTCCCAAATGAGCAGCATTAAAGGAACTTTTTAACCACCCTGGGCTCTTTATTTGATTTGTTTTTTAAATGTTCACAAATCACAGGGTTCCTGATTTATTACGGTTTCCTATAGAACCACTAACCTAACAAAGGAACCCTTGTTTTTCCTGGATGTACACGAGGCTTCACAGTGAGGCATGATTCATACAGAAAGAATTCCTTTACACACATAGTTTGTCTTTGTGCAGCAGACTATATGAAGCACTAAACTGTAGGACCTGTATTCCTGCCAGAATAATTATTGCTCTAATCTCATGTTGTGCCTGTGTGAACTTCACTATTTTCAAAGACGCAACAAATGGAAAGCAAAGTAACAAATGACAACAACTCAGTGTACAGATAATGAATAATGAAAGTCACCAGACTTACTGTTTTTTTGTGATAGTCTATTGATCCACTCAGGGTGATGGGGGGTCGAGCCTGGGACCTTTGAGTCTCTGTAACCACTACATCACCCTGTTGCCCATGCCCATCCTCTCACACAGGACAATTGGTTCATTTGGGTCAACTTTTTGCTTTCATACTGATCCTTTTTTTCCGAGGGTGTATTGAACATCTCAATTTAGTGATCCAAACAGTTGATAATGTTTGTTGACTTCTGTGTTGTTTTCACCTTCCAACAGACATTGAACAGGTGTGTGTGTGTGTGTGTGTGTGTGTGTGTGTGTTTCCCCTCAGATGGAAGAACTGGTGGGTACGAGGGATCCTCACCCTAGCTATGATCTCCTTCTTCTTCTTCATCATCTACCTGGGCCCCATGGTGCTCATGATGATTGTGAGTACAGACGACACTTACGTACAAGAGCCACTGGTGTTCCTAAATTGAAAAGCTAAAGGGAAAATCCACCGTAAAACACACCTAAAGCAACTACTTTTATGGATTAATTACCCCAGCTCACTAACACATACAGGATTGCTGCTCTTGTCATCTGGGAATCCACTCGCAACAGGCCTGTGATTCATTTTGTGTCACTAGGACACTAGGACAGAGTTAGATTCACAATACACACACAGTTTTAATGCCCCAGATGATTTGTCCTCACTGGCTGGTGTGTGTGATGATGCGGTGTGTGTTTCCCTTTACAGGTACTCTGTGTCCAGATCAAGTGCTTCCAAGAGATCATCACTATCGGCTACAGCGTGTACCACTCCTACCACCTGCCCTGGTTTAGAACGTTGAGCTGGTGAGGACACACACACACACACACACACACAGTATGACATTTTATAGAGGTGTCATGATAGTAGTTAATATCCTTGTTCACTTCTTTCTTATTGTGTTGTCTTATGTTTTATTTTATTGCAGACTTCCTGAGGTTTGTTCGGTGACCTGAATTCACTTTCCCTGTCTAGATCTAGGTTATTAAGCCAATCAGATAATAATAGCAATAATATTGTGAATCATCAGTTCTGTTATTAAATAGTATACTGTATTTGATTTTAGCACTAGTGGCGTACAGATGTCTAGTGTGATAGCTCAGTAATCTCTTGACATTCACTACGCTGTGAGTCTGAAAAACCTGAAAAACAAGAACTATATGCCATGTTCAGTTAGTAATTTGTAATGGCAAAACTTGTGACTTTATAACATTTATTTATCCAGGGAAGGTTTGCGGAGCATGCATGTTCTTTTCCAGCAACGCCCTGCTCCACATTCATACCATTGCATACATTCCCACCTGGGGGCTACAAACACAGTCTTCTACTGTTTGTCAGTGAGCACAATTGATTCACGTTTAAATTTCTCACTAGCTTTTCCACTGACAAACCCTGATGTAATTTATTTATAACAAATAGGGCCAAGTCTTCCCACCAACACCTCTCCTGGTTTTTCTGCAGGCATATTGAATGTCAGAGTCTAACTTTGTAGCTACTTCTGGAACTGTGAGATCTGTATGTTTGCTCCAACAACCCCCCCACCCCCCACAGGTACTTCCTGCTGTGTGTGAACTACTTCTTCTACGGTGAGACGGTGACAGATTACTTCTTCACTTTGGTGCAAAGGGAGGAGCCGCTTCGCATCCTTAGCAAATACCACCGCTTCATCTCCTTTGCCCTCTACCTCACAGGTACAAGCACTGAGACTGAGTTTGAAAAATAAGCCCCAAAAAGTTAAATAAGGAAATGATGCAGAAAAAGGGCACTAGAATGGAGTAATTTACTGTAATGCGTGCCTAGATTTCCCACAGTTATTATTTTGTAAATGTGTCACATAATCATGTGCAAATGGGCCATGGAAGACAAATATTTATTCATTCAGTTCATTCAATGTTAATTTATCTTATGTTGGTTATATTGGAACAGCATTTTGAAGCTATGCTACATCAGCACATTTGGCTGCACAAGAGGTTTGACAGCCAAGAAACACATGTGGGGTACCACTCTACCAACTCTAATACTGTTACCTAAAACTGCCAAACCAGAGGCTTTATAAGGACTACTTTCTTAATGCCGTGGTTTTTTGTATGACTTGGTCTTCTTTCTACCAGAAGGTCCCAGGTTTAATTTCCATAATGGTTGAGGTTGTGTCCATTAACCGCCATGTATGTTGTTCAAGTGTCCATTAGCAAGATTTGCTTCTGATTTGCTCTGGATAAGAGTGTCAGCTAAATACCTAAATTATCAGGTCACTTACCCACAAAGTTGTTTGGTAATTCATGTATATGGGATTAAGTTAGTTATTTCAAAGCTAGTTATTTCAGTCATCATACTTTTTAAGTCCCGTTATCTGTGCTGCACTTTGCTAGTTACTCACTGGTGCAGGATGATAGTTGATGCCAAACAGGATGTGGTGAGGAAGGAAGCACGCCAACGATTACTGCCTCTTGCTTCCTAGCTTCAAGGTGAAACTGAATGGCCCATCTATCTCACATGCAACCTAAATGCAGGCGGGAGTACTCACTAAAGTGGAAGCTTTTAAGCTAATGGTTCCCGCCCTTCAAGTGCCAGAAAATGAGGTGTAAAAGCTCAAACCTGCAGTCTTTCATCAAGACAAAGTTTTCAGAACGCACTGTGCCTTAGATGTCAAGTGGCAAAAGAGTAGATGGCAATGTAAAAGTTTTAAAGTGAGCAGCATTTTAGCTCATCAGATTATAGTCCCATCGGCACCGCCTGATTTGATTTCTTTTATCTGATAAAAGCAATTTACTGTCTGAGAGATTCTCTGCTTCGTAAGATCACCTCAGTCTCACATATGAAAAGAACAGCATATGCAATCCTGACCTACTCGCTGCACATTAACGCTGGGCTATTTTTGATATAGGTCATTCTAAATTTAGTGAGAGTTTGACCAAAGATGACCTGGATTATGACTTAATTAATCTCCTTCTTTTTACAGGCAATACAGTTCGGATTACTTGCCAAACATCACATACATTACTTGTCTCTGTGTTGCAGGTTTCTGCATGTTTGTGCTGAGCTTGGTGAAGAAGCACTACCGCCTTCAGTTCTACATGGTGAGTGGTTCCCGCTCTCCTCCTGGCCTCTAGCCTGTAGGATGCTGGATTATTGATGAGGCTTACTAACATGCAGGCCTCCAAGTGAATGGAGAACTGGGCCAGAGATTGCTCTAATACCATAGGGAGGTATAGCACTGTAGAGCCAAACTACGCTGATCCCAGCTGTACTATGTTGGTTGTGTTAACTAGAAAACCTGGTGTCAGGAATGATACTGTAAATGGAGAACTGGGCCGGAGATTGCTCTAATACCATAAGGGGGAGTAATGCTACAGAGCCAAACTAACTGATTCAAAGTGTCCTGACTTGGTTTGGTTAAACAGAAAGTTCAGTGTCAGGAATGGCATTATAAACAACAAGTGACATGAAATTATCTGGCCCATAGTAATACATTTTAAGGTTTACACTGAAGGGTAAACAGGCTATAATTCAACTCCTGCTGAGTCAACCTCTGAGCTCTGGCTTTAGGAAACGGTACAGAGACATTATCGTTGGGTAACGCATACAGCAGCCAACTGTCTATGTGCCGCACCTCGCAACAGCACATCCACGCTATAGATAGGGAACTTGACATGCATAACATAATGTTTACATACTAGTAAAATGTCAACAAAGAGACACAACCATTTAAAAATGTGTTTATCTTCATTCACATAGTAAAAGGCAACTCTTGCCCTTCCATCAGCAAGGTTCCTATTTTCTCTTTATTTACCCAGGGAGGGTTTGCAGAGCACATGCGGTTTTCTAGCTACATATTCACACAGTTACACACATTCCTACCTGGCTTTTGAGCACATCCACAGTCTTCTACTGTTGTACAACTACAGTTGTCAAGGTGGGGGAGAGACTTACTCATTCACTAACCCCACCCAGATTTTCCAAGCAGGTTGTGGGATTTGAACCGGTGACCTGGTCACTAGCCCACTCTTTAACGTTTTGGTTACTGCTGCCCCTAAATTATTAAATGTTAATTTCATGTTATTTCATGTTAACCATTAAACCATTCACCCACACAGTCTAGTTACTTAGTTACTTAGTTGGAGTCAATTCACCACAGAAAGTGACCTGAACCCAACCCTACTGTAAACAGCACCTGGTTAATCCTGCTGTACTATGTTTGTCTCATAGATCTTTGTGTGTTTTCTCCCCAGTTTGGCTGGACTCATGTGACTCTGCTGATCGTGGTGACCCAGTCTCACCTCATCATCCACAACCTGTTCGAGGGGATGATCTGGTAAGGAACCTGTCACTTTATATGCTTTCCACTGCTTGACTTAGCCGCCATGAAAATGTCATCTTCTCTCTGCTAATGTCTTCTCTAAAAATATAATCGAATTACGTTGATGCTGGTTATCAGTCCAAGGTTTATGTGTGGGAGTCTTCACTCAGGTCTACAGCATGTAACAGACCATTAGCTAATGAAATTACGTTTTCCATTTGGCTCACAAAGCATGTGAGACTGATGATATGCACATTATGGTATTAAATGGATTCTTGTTAGAGTGTGTCTTGGTCTCATATGCTGCTGATAAAAACTCTTATTTTTATGAATAGGTTCATTGTGCCGATTTCCTGTGTGATCTGCAATGACATCATGGCCTACATGTTTGGCTTCTTCTTTGGCCGCACCCCGCTCATCAAGGTTGGTTGTGTTGTCACTCTCAGGAGCTGCACAAGCCTGAAAGGGAAGGATTAGCCTATCCTGTTAATCACCAATAAAGCCCAATCACAGAGCATTCAAAAAGTTTTCAATCCAAAGTTTTTGGTAAATGTCCTAAGAGGAATTGTGGTTATTGATCGGTAAGACAGGCTTCTTATAATCCTGAACCTCCCGTTTAAGAGCTTTGATTGTGTCCTTTTCTGAATTTATGGACACTGATAAGATGTTGTATGATACACAGTGATATATTAACCTTATATCCACACTCTGTCCTCTGCAGCTGTCACCTAAGAAGACATGGGAGGGCTTCATCGGGGGATTCTTCTCCACCGTTGTGTTTGGGATCCTGGTAAGATATGAAGTAACTTTCACCGTGCATCTTACAGAGATATGATTCTCAGATGGAACCAAGGACAGGGTGTCTGGTATCAAGGATGTGAGATTCAGGGTTGGAGGTCTCTTCACTTAAATTAGTTTATATCAACCAATTCCCAATGGATTTTCATTTAATTTCAAAAACATATCTAGAAAGAAATCATTTAGAAAGAATACTCTGTAAATAGCACAGGGATGTCATGTTGTCCCCTAGGCTTTCGGGTGTTCGGGACACACAAGAAACCAGTCACTGGGAGTTCATTCATTTTCTATGTTCAGAAAAACGCTCGCTGATACAGTATTAGGCACAGCCGCCTCATTTCCTCACTTGTCAGCACAGCAAACTTGGCTACAGCTGAACTTTTGGTGCTATAGCTAACAATCAGCTCGTTCAAACTGTCCATCAGACAGTGAGCAAGCTTGTTTACGGGTTACCAATCATGTGATGATGTACCAGCGGGCTGGTACATCATCACATTTTAAAACCAACTCTCCTGTCCCACAACCAAAACAAAAACCCACAATCTGAGAAGTAAGACAGACTTGTTTTGCCTGCCGCTGGGTATTGATGCATTTGATTATGACAGGACTCTCTGTCCTTGCCAGTGTCCTCCCATCATGGGCCTGGGAAGGTACTGGGTCCCCTAAATTAGTTTGGCCAGTAGGACGGTGATGTGGTTGTTAGTGGTGTGAATGCTGAGTAACTCTTAACTCTGCTTCTTCCCAGCTGTCCTATGTGATGTCAGGCTACCGCTACTTTGTGTGTCCGGTGGAGTTCAACAATGACTCCAACAGTTTCCAGGTGGACTGCGAGCCTCCGGAGCTGTTCCAGCTGCAGGACTATGCCCTGCCCAGCGTCCTGGAGTCCCTCACGGGATGGGTAAGGCTCACCTGTAGCTCCTGTTGCTCTGTCTCTCTCTCTGATATATTTGGCTTTATCTCTTTGGATCGGGGCTGAATGAATTGAATATCTATATTGCAAAGTAGGGTTTGACAGACGTTGGCTCTTGAAGGCCAATACTGAAATTTTTGGATTGAAGCTGCCAACATTTTGTGCTGGTATTCAATATATTTTAAATTTGTTATTTGTACCAAAAAATGTTTTAAAAAAATTGAAAGTAAGTAAGTTTCCCCCAGAATTATTATATAAATCCTATTACAACTGCAATCTGATCTGATAGTGAAACAATATTTACAATCCCTACTAAAGTGTGGAAAGACAGGAAATGTATGGAAAGTAAATTTGATCAGTCAGTTGTGGTACACATGACTACACATTTTATGTAGTTATTGTTGCTGACTCACTGCCATTTCACAAATTGGGATATTTGTTGTTGTGAAGAATAATCTTGAGCTATGTCGTGATATCAGCTTGGAACTCTCAACAGAATTATTAAAATCAGAGCTAGAAAAAGTATGGAATTTCGAAAATGTTGTTGAAAATGTTTCGGAAAAATGTTGAGGAACCCACTTTCGATGTTCAGCTGGTCGAGTGTTGTCAGGTCTGTGTTCAGTGTGAACGTTTTGTATTAACCCCGCCTTCCTTGTCTCCCTCTCCAGACCACAGTGCGTCTCTATCCATTCCAGATCCACAGCATCGCTCTGTCCGCCTTTGCCTCCATCATGGGACCGTTTGGAGGCTTCTTTGCCAGTGGATTCAAGAGGGCCTTCAAGATCAAGGTAGGGTGAAGAACAGAACGTATATAGCATATATTGTGTTGGATTATATAAATTTTTGGATATGGTGCACCAACTCACCGAGGCACATTCCTACCACATGTACTGTAAATGTCCTTTGCCCTTTCAGGACTTTGCCAACACCATCCCTGGTCATGGTGGCATTATGGATCGATTCGACTGCCAGTACCTCATGGCCACCTTTGTTAATGTCTACATCGCCAGCTTCATCAGGTAAACACACAACCTCTCAATGTTAGCAGGGAACTTCAAACTATAAAAAAACTCCAAATCTGCTCTTGTCTCTCAAAAATATATGTTAATTATTTTAATTCTTGGCAGGAGAATGCATTGTAAGTTTACTCGCCCTTGGCAGGTGAGCCAAACGGCTAATTTCAGTCACCGAATGTGTGTTTTAACGTCTGCGTTTGTCTCCCAGGGGCCCGAACCCCAGCAAGGTGATCCAGCAGCTCCTGGCCCTTCGCCCGGATCAGCAGCTCCACATCTTCAACTCCCTGAAGGCTCACCTGACAGAGAGGGGCCTGCTGCCAGCGCTGGAGGAGGCCGCCGCCTAGAGCCCGCCCGCGCCTGACGCCCGCTCGCCCCGCCGGGGGAGGCGGAGAGGAGGGCGGCGCCCGAGGGCTCCGACCGGCCCCCCGGAGCTCCGGGAGACTTGCAGTGCGCGTGTGAGCGAGAACACATCCAAGAGAAAAAAAGAAAACCAACAACAAAAAAAACTAAAGCCTTGGTTCATTCCATTTCCGTGTGTGTGTGTGTGTGTGTGTGTGTGTGTGTGTGTGTGAGAGTTGTGTCCGTACGTATGGGTGTTACGTTTCTTACATCAGTGTTTTCAGGTTGAGTTAGGGAATTACTGTATTGTTACACATTTTCCACGATAGTCAGCTTCTATCTATTCACACTGTTGAACATAATGTTGGTCAGCTGTACATTTCTACCTGTATACAGGATATCCTCTATATACTTATTAATGTGTGTGAATATTTTATGGTACATATTCTATTTTTTATTTTTGTTTTAATGCACTGCTCTCACTCACATCAGTCACACTGTATTGTCATCCCTGCAAGCCCCGTTTTCAGTTTTAATTTTCTTTGTTGTGATTGTTTCTATTTATACATAGGCGATTATGTTTTTACATTTGGTAACTTCTATTGTATCCTAATGTTGTGTTCGTCTGTGTGAATTTTTTTCAGGAGAAATTCACCATCGGCATTTATGTGCGCCTGTGTATGTGTGTGTGTTTCTTAGAGTTTATGTTGCTGCCATTCATCGTTTCAAAGCCTTTCATACCCAGCCAAATCACCCATCTGATATTAACAGGGGGCGGAGCCATTGTAGGATATGGACGGCTAAATTTGTAGCAAAGCATCATTAGGGATTTGACGGGATTATTGAATCTGTCAGGAGAGACTTGCAGAATCTAGGTCAAGGGTAAACCAGTTCCTGAAAAACGTTATCCAGTTACTGGTCCTGTGCTGTAAGGAACAGTTTAGGGATGCTCCACGCAAAAGTGTGTCTTATCGTGAATCGATGGTTATCTCTCACCGAGTTGTAGTCATCAAGGCTAGGCCAATGGACTTGACACCAGCACCCCCCTTTTGCACAATCCAATCCATGTCTCAAGAGTGAGAAGTCCTACTTTTCCCCGTCTCTCCTCATCACCACTCAACGGGTTTCAACAGATGAAACCAGTAAGGGATCATAGTCTTTACTGGGATTCACCTGGTCACTCTCATGGAAAACACAGGGGGGTTCTGTTATTTTGTACACTCAGTGTAGCAGCTGTGGACCGCTTCAGAGGTTCAGGTTAGAAGCCGCAGCATAGAACACAATCTTATTGTACTATTTTGTTTTAAATGGCCCATTCTGTTACCTTACAAGGGTTGTATAGATGTGTTCGGTAATGTCAAGGTGATGGGATCATTGTATTATGTCCTATATGTGATGGTATGGGGCCATCTCTAACAGTACATGTTAGAGTAGTTTTCATGACGGTTTCTACACTGCCAAAATCTACTTCCAAGTCTGTTTAACCCTCGCCATAATCACAGCCTGGCAGCAGAAACTCTACCATTGGTCAAGATTCAACATGATGTGTTTGTGTGTGACTTTTGTTATAATGACAAGTTCTGGTCACATGCATCTGAAGTTAGAGTTGAACCTTACTAGTACAAGTGGTCCTGTTCACAGATTGTCTGACAATAGGACTTTGTGAAATTTTGTGCCGTTGGCAAATTAATATTTTGTTGCCTTTGTGAAATTAAGCAAGTTTGGTGGTAAAACATAAATGTTGAAACTTCTCCACGGTTGTGTTCATTTCTGATGGATTTCACTTAGAATCTGTAATTATGTCACCCTCTGTTGAAACACTGTCACCCCACTACCTGCTTGGTTTATGTTTGATTTATTGGAGCGAATACATTTTTTAACTCTAAAACTGACTCAGCTGTTGATACTGGGCTGACTTGACCATATGTGACAGCTAGGAGATTTTGAGGCTGTAAACAGGTTTGTAAAAGGTTTATGTTGGTAATGTTTAGGAACACTGAAGTAAAATAAGCCTGTATGCAAAAGGCTTAGATTCCTAAAATGTACAGTATGTGGTCAAATGAATTCTCCATTTGGGCTTTAATCAAAACCTACTAGTTCTCTATAGAGGAATTATGGTGCTATAGAGGGGTCTAGGCAATATAATATACAATACAGCATACACAGCGTTGGGAGGCATTTAATTAAAAGATGAGGCTATGTCAGATTCAGATCACCCCACCGTATTCACTTATTAACCAATCACATCAGTTTGAAATAACATCTCCCTGCCAATCATCCCTTAGTTCACATTCATCATTTTGCTAATGTCCAGTCAGAGAAGGGAATTGGTTATCATTCTCCTAGAATGATCCTTTGCATTGTCAGTGAAAAGCTAATGAACTGTGGAGGTGAAATAGTGAGGAGGGTTTACACGTAAATCAAGCAGGAATATGTTCTGTACTCAGTGAATGTAACAGGAGAAAACAGCAATATAAACATAGACGTACTGTAGTTAATGTAGCAGAGATATGGAAGTCGGTAATTAACAGTATGACGTCGCCATATGATCATTTTATGAATTTTTGTTCTGAATTCACTGTCATCTATGTGCAGTGACTGACTTAATCACGGTTACATTTACAGATTTAAGATGTGGTCAGAAATTTTCCTAGTTACTGGGCAATGAAATTCTGCTTCTTGGAAAACTCATTCATAAGCTCATTCATAAGACACATCATCTGTGATGGGTTAGTCAGTATTTCAAAAACGTCAGAGCCTATCCTCAAAACTAATTTGTAAGCAAAGGTGACTCATATCTTTTAATAATAACCCAGAATTTTCTTTTTTTTTCATGACAGCAATCATTTTGTAAGAGTGGAAACCTAATTTTCGAATGAAATGTGATTCATGCACGGCTTTACAGTGTTTTCTTCCTTATTTGAATGTCTACATGTCTGTAATATTCCAACAACACATAAGTTATCATCCTGCCATTCACTGAGTCTCTTTGGTTTGACTTTGTATGTGTTTGATATCCAACCAGTTTTACGCCTATCGTGGTTCTTCTTAAATTATTACTTTACACTTTATTTACTGTACATTAATCGAATATTTTCAAGAGTTATTATAATGTACATTTAATAAGATGTTCAGAAATATGTTGAGTGTTCTTTAGTATTTTTGGTTAGACTAATTTACAAGAATATTTAAAGTATTATCCATGCCATATAGGAAAGAGTGTTGAGATGGCAGAAAAAGCATTATCTCGCTAATTCTCTCTCTTCTTGCTGTGATCTTAGTGCAGTCGGGTGTCTTCTAGGCTCTTCCCTGGTTAGAAGCTGTTCTCTGTGTCAAGCTGTGTGCTCTCTGTCGCAGTGTGAGTCCGAGCAACGCGTCGTCTCCTCCGAGTAGACGAGAAAGTCCCCAGTCTCCCCCCGGTGTTTGTCAGTGGTTCAGCATGTGATGGTTTCCCCCCCCACTGCAGCTCCAGTACTGCCACTTCTCAGTCTGTGTTAATAGACGGCCACTAGAGAGAGCTGAAGCTCCGGTGGTCTGCTGCACTTCAGCAGAAAGGCTTTGGTCCTTTATGCCACTGCTGTTTGATACATTCCATTCCCCCTCCAGGTTGGGAAGATCTACTCAGAGTGTAAGGGACAAACTCATCGCCATCAGTGAACTGTAAAACTGATCTTTTACTCACCTGGCACCCAGAAAAAACACAACACAATGCCACTTTTGCTATTGCGAATCCCGCCCAGCAAGGCCTTTCTATGGAATGTATATGGGAGTTGTGCAACGGGACCGTCCCGCATACAGTAGGCTGCCCCCCTTTTGTGGACGTTTTGTTTTGTGGTTATAGATTCTTCTTATACAGCCGATGTCGCGTATGATTTCAGTGGATTGTTCTCTTGCTCAGTTGTGCGATGGTTAGGTTTGTGTTCAGTTGTACATTTGTCTTAGAGAAGGAAAACTGTACTCTTTGATGCTGAAAATGTGCTTTGCCTTGGTTCTATGAAAATTAAACGAAAAGAAAAAAAAAAGATGATGTGCTTTTGCTGTGTGTGACTGGTCTCTTCCCCCTCATTCTTCTTCCCCATTTTGTAATCTGAAATGCACATTGAAATGAATTTCCTGGCTGACTTTATATGTATGGTTCATATTTATAGGACAGATGCATCCACTGTGACATATAGCAGCCAACTGTCTCTTATGCTGTACTGTTTTTAATACTTGTTCTTATACATGAGGGTTAGGTGCCATTGCTTCACTTTGACAGTGTTGAACCATATCAACATGGGATTGAACCAGCAACACTTCAACTTTGGTTCTGAGGTCATTAGATGATACTTTGACTACATAGAATACACATGCATATGCTGAATATGAACTCCATACTGCAGCCTTATATGTCTTATCTGTGCTCTGAAGCAACATGCTTCTGCTTATTGAAGGAGCCAACCCAGTGATGAAAACCACTTCCTGGCGAGAGAGATTGAAAAGAGAGACCAGTGGTTTCTGTGAGACAAGTTGAACATTTCTCATCCGAAAACTCATCGCTACATAAAGCCCCGGAGGCTACACCTTTACGTGAATCAGCCCGGGAGCCTTTTATGCAATGCTCCATCAGAAGGGCTGAACAAGTACGCACATGGAAGTAGAGGCAACATGAGGGGACGTGTTGTGAAGGGCTGAAAAAAAAGAAAAAAAAAAAAAAGAAGAAGAAGAAAGATTAACACACAGGAAGTAGGAAGTGTGATAGAGACAGGTTCTAGTAGTGTGTGACAGCCTGGAGAGGATCTGCGATATCTCTAGTGTGTGCATGCGATCGGTATGCGTGTGTGCGTGTGTGTGTGTGTGTGTGTGTGTGTGTACGCGTGAAATGAAACACTGACCTGTCCTATGAAGCAAGGACAATGTCTCTCAAACTACCTCGCAACTGGGACTTCAGCACCTTCAAGGCCGAGACAGCTAGGATAGGTAAGCCAGAGGATCTGCTGCACTCACTCACTCTCAGCAGCAGGGATGTTGTGCTTTCACACTTCACATTTCTGCTTTACATTTTGGGTGTTTGGCTGATGCTGTCATCCAGAGGGATTTGTGCAACAGCAGAATAAGTTTAAATTCCTAGATTGGCAACATTACAAGCAGAGGGAGTACAAGGATTAAAGCCACAGCACCCACACAGCAGATAATGACAGGGCAAAACTGCCTAAACTCATTTTTCATTTGTCATATTGAGTTTATCCTCCTTTTCAAGCTGATATTGATCTTTTGGATATGAATGCATGATGTGCCTGAATTTTAAGCACCATCACATTTGTGTAAATTGCATGAAAATAGGTTCTTTTAAAGAAAATAAGACAGAAATTAATCATTTTGTGAAAATATTGGTGTGGTGATCATCAACCAGAGCAGTTCAGCCACCATTTTGTGTTTACCACCACATCACATCCGATATAGAGTGAATCTTTTCTATTTAAAACCTAAAGTTAAAACATTAAAGTGTTTTGCTCTTTATTTCTCAAATCACTCAAAAGTGGGTGGGATATGAAGCTGACTGTGTGTGTGTGTGTGTGTGTGTGTGTGTGCGTGTGTGTGTGTGTGTGCACGCGCACAGGTATGTGTGTGTGCATGCACAACTAGATATGTGCAATCATGTCTATTTCAGAGTATAGTGGTTTAGACTGTTACTGTAATAGTGTGCTCACCTGTGTTTGCACAAGTGGAATCAGTGCAGCAACATGCTGTCTCCTCACAGCCATTGCAACATTGTGATAAATGAGGGTTGCACCCGAGCAGCGACTGGAAATGTTCAGCACTAGTCCTGCTATTATTTATGACACGTATCATTTTACACTCATACTCCTCATTTTAGCAATCAGTGTGTTTGCTCAGCATTGTGTCAGGAAGCAGCTGCCTACAGTGAATTCACACCATGTGCTCCATGCCCATTGCATACCTATGCCTATTGAATTACTCTTCTTAGTTTCAGTATGAATGCTTCTCTTCCTGAAAGCTAGTGTTGCTCTTATGATTCTTCAGCAGAGTAAGCAGAATCCCGTCCTTCACAGTAGACATGTTTTGTGCACCAAGGCAATTTTATACCTTGGAACTGGTGTGACGCAGGCTTTTAACAGGAAACTGATGAAATGCCACAGATGTGGTACAGCTCTGAATGTGTAATGTGTGTGTGTGTGTGTGTGTGTGTGTGTGTGTGTGTGTGTGTGTGTGTGTGTGCCTTGCAGACAGCATGAACCTCTCTAGTGACTATGACTACTTTTTCCATTTTTAGATGCCATGGCTCCATGGTGACATTTGCATTATGCCCAGTGTCAATCCTTTCTGCATAAACTTGAAATCTATTACACATTTTCCCACAGACCTGAGTCAAATAGTGTTTGCACTGTTGTGCACTACAGTGTTGGCTTTTAAAATAGTTCAAGTAGCAGATGGGTGGGGTTTGCCACACAGGACAATACTATGACAGTCAGAAGTTAGACAGTCATAGACAAGTCAATGTGACAGTGTAGAAGTCAATTTAATATGCTTTTCTTTGGATGACAACTTACCTGAGTCAATAATTTGCTTCTCCATGCAGGTTAAAACTAACTTGTTAATAAAACTTTCTAATATTATTTCATCCAGGATTGGATTACTACACATTATTACAGTATATAGAAACAAAACCCAAAATACACATACATAAATAAATAAGGCAGCCCTCTACATCAAAGTGAACAATGCCCCCATACATTTGGTGCAAAACTCTGAATGTCAATCTGCCCTTACTGATGCGACATTGTCCAACTTTACGTAAAAGTGTTGCACTTGACGTAAATTCCAGTTGGTGGTAGATGTAGAAAGTGTGTTTGAGCTGCTGTGGAGAATCTGAGGCCAGTTTAAAGCTCTGTGTTGGTCTGGCGTGGGTGTGGTGTCACATCCACCTCTGTGTGTGGGCCCGCGGTTCCTCAACAGCGCTTTAACTTTCCACTAATCAGGGGAGGGCGACGCTATTAAAATTAGACCAAAGAGCCTGTCGAACTTCTAGGTGGAGACCTTCAAAGTGTCGCCGGCCCTCCGGCGATGATGTGGCAGCTTCCTGTTTACGCAGCATGGGCCCTTCTTCTTCTCTTCTCCCCTCTCATCTTGCCTAACAGGCCACGGTGAATTTAAGAACAACTGAGCGACTGCGCTCAATCGTAATCCCACCATCTCTCCAGGCCCACCGCCGTGCGTGTCGCCCCGACCGTCTGCGTCTGTCTCCCCCATCACTGGGCCACGTACACCTCTGGCTCTGCTCTTTCATCACTCCATTAAACCATCCCCATCCACTCTCTCCCAGTCACAGAACGAACTACATGAAATCAAAAGTGTTTACACATTATCAATGGATGGTGGCATTCTCTAGAGATATCATAACAGAATGAAACAGTCATTTTTGTACCAGTCTTCAGCTCAAGTTGAGACTGCGCTGTACTTCATCACAGTGACCTTTTCCCATTTAGTACAGCTTATTGTTTCATGGCCAGTCTATTTGTAGGTCACTATGTTTGTCTGGAACAATCACTGCTGTAATCTTAGAGCATGCACCTTCTACAGGAAGCAGGTCAGGTCAGACAGTGGCTAGCAGTTTCCTTTTAGGGCCACTGCAGAGCACAATCACACTGAAACTGCATCTGCGGGAACAATAACACACTGCAGGCCTCAGCCTCGAGCGACTGATGCATATTCATATCAACTAAAAGAGGAAGTTGAGCAGTGCTGATGTTTTGGTAATGTCCAGTTCAGTTCATGGCATAGCACTTTGCTAATGTGACCCCACTAACATTTACCCACCTGCTGTGTTTGGCAGCGCGGTCCAAGAGTGTGATGCCCGGCGAGGGAAGCCCAGGCTCGGGCGCGCCGGGCTCCCCCAGGTCCATGGAGAGGCCGCTGAGGGCCGGCTGGCTGAAGAAGCAGCAGAGGTCCATCGTCAAGAACTGGCAGCAGCGCTACTTCGTCCTGAGAGGAAGCACTCTGACCTACCACAAAGATGACAAGGAGAGCACCGTGCAGGTGGGCACAGGGAATCTGGTTTAGTTCAGTTTAGACATTATGATTATGATTATTGTGTTAAAACCTGGATGAAATTCTTTGGCATTTATTGGCATGACATACCGTACATGTGTACATATTGCCAGAGCAATTCACACATCTCAAAATTAACAGACTACTCCGACTTTTTGGAAGTTTAGTCCTTTGGTCACCTTCATCAATATCTGATGAGAGGACTGGCACCAAAATCATCTCTGTGTCTCTGGTGGATTGCTCGTTCCAGTGCGCATGCTAACGCTTTAGCATACAGTATGTGATCGTAGGCAATTAGCATTATATTAAGTATGAAGAAAAACCAACAACAATTTTGGATTAGTAAAAGGTTTTACTAATCCAAAATTGTTGTTGGTTTTGTATAGGCAAAACAAAATCTCAGTCTTCATCATTAATGAAGTCCATTATGCATCAACAGCACAAACAACTTCACACACTTGCTGCACTATAAACCACTGCTGCAAACATTTCCAGGAACATTTCACACCCATCATGCCTGGACACCAAATCACATGAGATTAGTGGAAAGTGGAGGATTGAGAAGCCTGTAATCACCATTCTAGCTGTTGTCAATCATGAATTCAATTAATTACTGGCTGCATACCTAACTAGGCTAACCTACGTATGAACATGAAGCAGCCAGGAAGAATACAGAAGCTGCAAAACCTCTCTTTCAACTTTCACTTGGCTAGTTGAAAGGTAAACTACAGAATCCTTTACATTTTACAATTGCTCATATTCATTAGCAACTTTATTTGCAGACACTAAAGTTGCCTTGCCTTTGGCCTTGAGTCTATGCATCACTTCTTTATTTTTAGTTATTTCTTTAGCCTATATGTAATTCTAAGAAAAAGGTGTACATGTCATGCATTTATAATGTGTATTTGATATTCCACGTTGGAACAAAACCGGCCGGGCCTATGGCACTTTAAATATGCCAGTGTTGAATAAGCCCAGCTATTGGCTGCAGGATTAATTGAGTGTGATAGGGCCTCTTCATCAGTATTTGCAGTCAGCTTGGTGATGGTAATGGGAAACGTTTTGTCCCGTTTTGCTTATCCATTCTCCTCCTTTCCTCTCCTCATTTCCTCCAATTTACTTCCTGGTTGGAAATGAGTGGCAGTGAGGGAGGAAAGGAAAGGAGCAGTATAGGGAAGAGTTTACACCCAGTGTCTCGCTCAGGGACACTTAAGCAGGGTGGGCGCCGGCGGACACTGGGGTTCCAGCCTGGTTCCTCTGGTTTAAGGACGGCCTCTTAACCACTGGGCCACCCTGGTGCCACCAAATTATCAAGATTGACACAAAAGTCCAAGAGTCATTTCTACTGTCTTTCTTGGTCTTAAAACAGACAGAGGAGTGGGAGTAGAAGGGGAGAAAGGGGAAGTGAAAACACATGCGGTTTGATAAACGGTGCTCGAAGAACAGGAATAGAGGCGCTACCCTAAATGGATAGAAGGTCAATACAGTGACAAAGAGGTGTATTGTGTAGCCTTTCCCAGTCAGCTGTATGACTGATAAAGACCCTTATGATGCAAAATGTCAAATTTCTAACACCACAATAAAAGAACCATTTGAGTGTGTTAGGCCTATTCATTCCTATGAAAATACATGTTGCCGTTACTGCACTGAGAGGGCATTGGCTGTATGGATCTCCTCATATTTTTATTCCCTGCCAAGGCCTAGATAAAGCCAAACTGAAGGCTAAAACCCATAGAGATAAAGGGAAAAGGCTAAAAAAAGGCTGTGTCTTGGACCAGTGGTTCCCAGAAAACTTTGAGATGGTTCCCTGGGGTCCTCAGGAAATTTCTGTGCAAGAATTCTGATAGTAAGTTAACTCTGTCCACTGTTATCTCCCTAAAGCCTAAAGGAGATATGTAGCTCTCTAATAAATCTTATTTAACAACAAAATCTTCATCATAATAACAGATTATCCTCAAATGGTGGTCCATGACTGAATGCATATCTTTGTGAGGGTCCATGACAAGAAAAAGTTTGGGGACCCATGTTTCGGACAGTGGTCCTATGTGTCTTCTTGTGATGTGAAGTAAAATGTCAGTGTGTGTGTGTGTTTGTGTGTGTGTGTCTCTTTCTCTCTGCAGGGAGTCATCCAGCTGAGGTTCAGTAAAGTTAATGAGGTCCCTCTGAACTCAGATGACCCTGGGAAGTACCTCTTTGAGATCATACCACGTAAGCACAGAGGCCGCACTGTATTTTGAAGGACACTGAATTTAGGCTTTGAATAAAAAGTTATTCCAATTCTTTATAGGACAGTTTGGTCTGTATTAGTGATCATTCAGTACTGCCTGCAGTCACAAGAAACAAAAAAGAAGTTGTGGTTTCCTGATTTCTGGTTTTAGGACACTGTCCATGTGCAAAAATACTGATTGTGCTGTCCTTGGCTTTAAAAATAACTTCTATGTAATTTCTTAAAATAAGTGGTATTCCTCTTTACATGTCTTTCTCTTTTTGCCAAATTTTCTCTCTACCTCTATTTTGTCCTTCATGTCATCTCTTTGTCTTTTTCATGTCTTTTTCACCCACATGTTTACATGCCTCGCTGAAAAACAGATCCTCTAACAGATAATCTGTGCCAGTGTTTTTTAACTATGGCTCTGGACACAAAATGGCCGTCTGTGTGACAAAAATGCTTATCTGCATCAAGATTCCCACTTGGCTCCCACATGGATAGCAACCACAATCTTCTCTAAGTTTCCACTAAATGTTGTTTTTGTTTCACCAGCACACCACTAATCCAAGAATACTTATCTGTTTTTAAGTGACCCAGGTTGAAAAAGTTATGACTCCCAGCTCTATGCCTATGTGACTGTGTGTTGTTAGTCCTCCGGGCTGATCCACTCTGTGTTGTGTGTTTTGCAGGTACTACTGGAGACAGAGAGCGCTGTCCCTATGTGTTCATGGCAAACTCCCAGAGTGACATGGAGGAGTGGGTCCGTGCTCTGCGCAGGGTCATCGGCGTTCCTACTAGTGGAGGTTCGGTATTAACTGAAACTGTAATGGAAACTGAAACTAGGCATGACACAGCAACTATTTGACTGGGCTTATTTAAATGATTCAGGTCATTGAACATCCAAAGTTTGGGTTTATTCACATACTATATGTTGGCTTGTAGATGGGAAATATACTTTTAAGAGCTTTCTTTTTTAATGTAAACACACCTTTTACAGCCACAGAAAAAGTGTATCAAAATATATCTGTATCTCATGTTTAGTTACATACTTGCAGTGTGTATATCAAAGCTCAGACAATAACTTTCAGTGAAAAAACATAACCTCATTCCAACAAATCACTGTGCAAACAAAGCCAGTCAGTGTTTCAAGAGTGGGCATCATAATACAATTACTTAATGGATCTTGTAAAAAAAAACACTGAAAATGGCCTCATCATTACATCATTAGCACCAGATGTCAGCTTTTGCCCCTCTGCCTCTCTGCAGTGTTTGGAAAGGGTCTCTTAGAGACAGTAACATACGAGCAGCGCTTCGGGCCGCACATGGTGCCAATCCTGGTGCAGAAGTGTGCCGAGTACATCAGAGAGCATGGTCTGAATGAGGAGGGCATCTTCCGCCTCCCGGGCCAGGACAACACAGTCAAGCAGTTCAGAGACGCCTTTGATGCAGGAGAGAGGCCGTCCTTCCCAAGGTAATACAGTCAAGTTGTGATGGCCAATGTACAGACTAGGGTTACTTTTACAACTTGTAGTAGTAGTAGTTGTAGCAGTAATAGTGATTTTAGTAATAGTAGTAGTAATAGTAGAGTTTAGAGGATTTTCCACCCTGACAAGAATGAAATTCTGGGGGAAATTAGATTTTTTTTTTTAAACATTTTTGGCCATGATATTGGTCAAATTCAAAGATATCAGTATCAGCCGCCTTCAAAAGCCCATATCATATAATACAGATGTGGGTGTAATCCTTTCATAGTCGGAGCATATGAACCGCTATACCACACTAATAGTTTTAGAATGGTGGACATCTGCACTCAAAGAGCTCCATTCTGAAGGAAGATATCCACTATTTGAAAAGATAATTACTGGCATGCAAGTAAAACTCAGGATTGGATATTTTTTCAGTTTTAAGTTGTCAGCCATCTCAACCTCTTTACTTGCACACAGTGTAAATATTTTAAAGGATACGATTGTCTGTGTTTTTTTATATTGAAAAATGTACATGAGATATAATTTTTACTAGGTAACATTTTTCTTTTCAAATGTACTGTGTTGCATTTTTTTTAATCCAGCAGTTCAAACACACCAGGAATACTCGATCAAGTAAAATATAAAGTGTTGGGTTTTTTTTTTTTTACAAAAAAAGATCATCATGGAGCAGTAGAGTCACAAATCTCACACACTGTTGAAAACTATCCTTGATTTCAAATCTTCTTTTAACCTGGTCTGCCAATATAAGAGCCTGGCCCAAGTGGGTCACTGCTATGCAATAAGAAAAGCGATCTAACCTCAATCAACTGACAATGTAGGTTTCTCTGTGTGCAAGGAAAGATGAGAGAGATGAAGAGAGGATGATAGTGCAGAGGCTGATAGACTTCTCCGCTCTGAGCTGAAGGCAACACCACATCCTGTTCTGGCAGGCACGGGAGGAGGCCCGCATTACTCAACATCACAATACGTTCTTCTGACAGAGCACTGTTGATGAAAAAACATCCATTACACCTAAAATGTTTGTAAGCTAATGTGACCAGAGTTGTGAGAAAAAAAGAGCACTGACTATTAGGATTAAAACCGAGATATTAGAATGTAAAAAGACCATATGTTTACTCTACATCTAACCAACAAAATACCTTGTGCTC
The DNA here is from genome assembly GCF_046629955.1 of Centroberyx affinis. NCBI lineage: Eukaryota > Metazoa > Chordata > Actinopteri > Beryciformes > Berycidae > Centroberyx > Centroberyx affinis. The sequence goes on from NW_027281070.1 coordinate 371,038, forward strand.
AGGTTAAACAGTGCAGACAGTGCAAAACAGTTCTTGGCAGGGTGGAAAAGCCTCCGAGACAACATGTAGATCATGAGACACTAAAACTATTGAACTGTTGAAACCCAGCATGATAACAAAAATAAAACTTATGATAATAATAAACAGCAACATATTCATGAATATGTATGTAGAATCTGATCAAAATGTTGCATTAGAATCATTTCTGGCCAAGGGCTTCCACAGACTAATATAGTACTGATCAATTATATAATAAATATTTAATCAGGCAAATTGCATCACATCTATGTTGAGACTACTTTTCAGGTTGGACTGACATCTGCTGGTCAAAAGCATGCTATTGCAATTGCAATCTGCTATTGGCTGATCCTGGTTACCTGTGATGTAGGTTACCTCTTTTGTCATGGTTTGTCATGGATCAGCCAGTTGCAACCATGATCCACCAATAGCAGATTTAATTTCATTTTTTTTTTAACCAGTAGATGTTCTGTGTTTTCTGTTTTCCCTTTAAGGGTTTAAGGGTTTAAGGGAGTGATTAATGGTTGTTTTCTGTGTTGTTGTCCGCAGTGACACAGATGTCCACACGGTGGCTTCACTGCTCAAGCTGTACCTGAGGGAGCTGCCTCAGCCAGTGGTGCCCTGGACTCAGTACCAAGACTTCCTGGACTGCACCTACATGCTGGACCCCAACAGCACATCAGTATGGTTACATACTTACTATAATTAGGGGCCTGCCAGCTCTGCTGCTGTTTAAAACTTAAAAAAAAACATATAAAATCAACAACTGTAATTTTCTGAGGTCCCAAATAAGACAAAACTTTTATACACTGGTACCTATACTTAATTATGAAATCCACCACTGTTATCAAAAACTGTAAAACTAATTAAGTCTAACTAGTCCCACATACTTTGCACAAATTACATGAAAATCACTACAGAGCATCATTAAACATGCACAAATGAAATTATTGTGGGGTTTTTAATTTGATCAAAATTTGAGCCCACAGCTCAACATACAACTACATACACTAATGTGTATGTAGGAGTATTCCCTTGAATTTGTGTGTCCTTTGATCTCTTGCACCTGTGTCTTCTCAGGGTCAAGAAAAGTTGGAGAAACAAATCTCTCTTCTTCCCAGAGTCAACTACAACCTTCTCAGTTATATCTGCCGGTGAGTACTGCACCCAAAGCGCAGGGGACAAAAAACATTAAAGCAGTTGTTCAACTGGAATTCTATCCGACCAGGTGGATAATTACATTCACCTGGCATCCCAGGTCTAAATCAGTCCCTATTAGATGACTACAATGAAAGCCAGAAGTCCCGAGCTGGGAACCACTGCATTAAAGGGACACAAAAAATGTCATTATGTATCTTATTTCACACATATCACAAAACGATACACTGTTGCACAATATCATTTGATTTCAGAGAGTGCAGAGCATAAGGAGTTTGAATTTCTCTGAAAATCGATCTAGCTGAATTAACTGAAACAAAGTTAAGGACAGAGAAGAGTTCATGTGTACCATGGCAAGTGGCCTAATGTAAAAAAAAACGAAACAAAAAAAACCCAAACTGTTTTTGATGAGTCACCAGGTCCAAGGCATACTGTACTGTATGGGTTGACCATGCTAATCACGTACTTTTTGTTTTGCAGGTTCTTGTTTGAGGTGCAGCTGAACTCCAAGGTGAATAAGATGAGTGTGGAGAACTTGGCTACAGTGATGGGGATCAACCTGCTCAAGCCTCAGATTGAAGACCCCATCACTGTGATGAAGGGTGAGAACACTTCGCTCATGTTGTACCGTGACCCAACAAGAGCAGAGTGCTGTGCAAAGCTGCAGTTCTTTGAGGGCTGGCAGATGTGTTGTTGAAAAGATAAATGAGGGATTGTGTTATATCATGACCTTGTGATTATAAGGCTGCATCTGACATTTAGTCCATTTAGTTCGAGTTATATATACAATCTTGTTTTCCTATATGGAGTATGAAAACTTTAACAATCTGTTAATTACCTGGAATCCAAATGGTGAGTGACTGCTGAGTAAATACAACAAATTTTCTAACATTGAGGTCATTATGTGCATTTTTAACATGTGAATACCTCCCTTCTCCTCGTGTTTAGACACTATATTAAGTACAATGAAACAGCCTTTTAGAAAGGTACTACACTACTAATACTACATAGGTTACAATGTGCTGAACAGGACAAAATCACATTGAAAAGAGCAAAGACATAACCCTAACCCTAACAACTGTGAAACCAGCACTGATCCTGCTTTGTCGAATTTTTAAAAGACAGTGAATGTGCAACACAAGTGATTTGCTTAATGACCTGAAAACAAGACACTCTGTGTGTTAACATTTTTTGTCTGTTTTCCTACGCAGCGACTCCCCAGATCCAGAAGCTGATGACGGTGATGATCAGACAGCATGAGGCTCTGTTTCCTCCCTCTAAAGACGTGCTTCCCTCCCCTCCTGCAAAGAAGGCTGAAAGCAAGAAGAAGACAGCTCCTCGTAGCTTCGTAGGCTGGGAGTCCGCAGAGGTATGAGTATCTAACAATTACATTCAGGCTGTGTCACACCAGGAAATGCTTTGAGCTGACCTTCCAAGATCATGAATGGCATTTTCATGAGTGAATGAAAAAAATAAATCATTGCCATTTAGACTTTTTATTTATATTTTAACCATTTTAACCATTCCTTCTCTGCCATTCAAGTTTACCAGCTAACTTGCACTCCAAAAAACTGAGGTTCTTTGACCCATTGAGGTTCAACTCAACCAATGAGATTATTTCTGCCTCCAGAGCAGCTCTGCCTCTGAGAAATGTTTGTATAACTAAAATTCCAATCTGTGCATTAAAAACGTCTATGTAACAAGCATATCTGTAATTTAATCTCCAACTATCTATTTGCCCCAGATGGGTGATACCTCTCTGTCTGAGTCTCCAGAGGAGGAAGACGACAATGACAGTCCAGGGCCAGACGGAGGAGACTGCAGCCCCCAAAACGTCCAAGAGCCCCTCTCACCTTCGTCAGACTCTTGGCTAGAAAGTCCCCGCAAACGCACCCAGACCCTGCCCAGCTTCAACTGCCCCGTCACTGGGATAGCAGCCAAGGCCGAGGCCGTGAACCGGTGGAGTCGCATCCAGGAGACCGTGGAGGAGAAGAGCGGGACGTTTTCGGAGGACATCTTTAAGATCCTGGACCTCCAGAGGTCTTCGCTGTTCGGCGGTGCTCAGACGACCAGCAAGGAGGATAGGTCCACGGCCCGGAGAGGAAGTGACACCACAGCTTCTTATGCTGATGGTTCCTCTAAACCCAGCAATGACTCCCAGCTGTCTCAGACATTGTCTGATCAACCAAGTGTAGTCCAGTCCCTGCCCCTGACAGTGGTTGGATCAGGTCACCAGTCAAACAACAGGTCTGAAAAACAGAAAGACGGCCAGCAGCACTCACAACAGCTCATTGACAGGTGAGTTCAACTGTACTGTAATCGACAACATGCTAACTGTATTTTCCATGAAGATTTACTTCATACAGGTAACATGAAGAGGATTGCCTTAAACACAGTGACTGACTTGCTACACACACTTTACATACAGTCCCTTATCTCCACTATTACGTAGAGGACACACTCTTTGATAAAAAATCTGTAGTGATACCTACTCGTACAAAATGATTTGATAGCACAAAATTAAAAAAAAAAAAAGTTATGGAGCTTTTTCACAGAGCAAGGTAACTTACATCCTTGGTTGACAAAGTGCTAACATTTTTACAGACTGGATATTTTTTATTTTAGAACTTTTGATGATGATGAACTCCATTTGAATGATGATTCAGTTGCATTTTGGGAACTCTTCTCATATCTGAACCCTCTGTCCTCTTGCAGTCTGCAGCAGAAGAACAAGGAGCTGAACACCACAGTGGCTGAGCTTCAGTCTGCTCTGGAGGCAGAGCGCCGCCAGGTGAGCGCTCTGGGGATCTGCCTGAGGAATGCCGAGCGCAGCCGGGACGAGGCCCAGAGGCGCAACCAGGAGCTGCAAAGAGACATCGAGCAGTTCCTCACCAAAGAGCCACGAGCTCCCACCTAGAAGTAACTTTCAGACTCAACAGAATAAGGATTTGTGACTCTGTTAGTCTTTAAAAGAGCTCATTTCACAGAGACTGGTTATGGAACATACTGTCATCCTCCAATGGGGATATTTGTTCCCATGTGAGCTTAGTTTTTGGCTCATTTGTCTGTGCCTATCAAGACAGTCAGTTGAGAGGCTATTGATCTAAATAGGCTTTCGATATCAGTGTGCAATTCACATTAAAGACAACACAGGCACGCTTCTGGGAGGAGTGATCTTGCTGTATATGAATTTCCTTCATTTGGTGTAGTTGTAACATGGAGGAAAGGAGGTGCCACACTTGGAAATATTCAAATTACATGAAGATGAATTATTTACAAAATCGTATGGTCATATTGGAACTTGAAAATGCAAGAGATTAATTTCCATGGGAATTCAAGGCTGGATGGAGACTCAGATTAGATCAAAGTCTCCTGGAGTGTTTGATCAGAGGTGGACTGAACTGAATTATGTTATTTGTTAATAATTATTATGTGTAATATATGGAGTAGAATGGTCTATATTGTTTCATGTTTAATTTTGGTGGTAAATTAATAAAGCAACACAAATCTGAGTTTTAATTGATAGATAAAATATTATATTACACCATAATCCTATACCACAAATATACTGTACATGTACATCCAGTACAGATGAATGACATAAACATGAGTGCAACATTTCTGTATTGTGACTTTAGAACTTGCAATGAATAACCATAGGCTTTTAGAAACAAATTAATTGCCTAAATATGAAACAACAGATTGTGATAGTGGCTTGAAACAAAGTGGACATTAGTGCTTGATGGTTGGATTGTTGGGATGCCTTCCAGGGTTAATCCAATATATCAGGTCTTGTATTAAAAATGAGATATCAGTGTTGGATATGATGCAGTTTCTTTGATTACATATTTATTGTAGAATTGATCAATATTACACTGGTTGTCTATGGAAGCCCTTAACTAGCCCTGAACTAATTTAACACATTATTATTAGGCTATTATTAATATTAATATTGTCCAGGTTTTTGGAGAGTTTTAGTTTCCCATGGTTGCTGTTTCAGAGGTTTTTCCATCCTGTCAAGAATAAAATTCTGGGGGAAACACAGAATACTTGTAATTCCTTTTTAATTTTCGGACATGAAAATGATCAAATTTAAAGATACTGAATATTGGCACAGAATATCAGCTATCGGAAGTTTAGTTTAGTTTAGTTTAGTTTAGTTTATTTTGATAATTGTATAATGAAAAAAAAACATTGTCAAGGATTACACAATAAAGTCAAAGACGTATTTCCTTTGTGGACCTGGTTGTAAAAGAAACGTGGTGGAAGGGTGAATGGCAGCATATATTAACATTAATAAAACATTAAAAGTAGAAATTAAAATGCAATTATTTTACATAATGCTACAGAAGATTCAGTATAGAAGTTATCAACTAAAACTACAACAGTTAAGAAAGAGTACAGATTTCATGTAACAGTATTTCGTCAACCGAAACATCATGAGTTACTCTATCTAGCAGCCATTTCTAACCTGGACCCTGAAGACTTGCTGGCTTGAGGTCTGTTTAATAAGTGGAGTACGTTTGTTCCAGTCTTGATCCCCAAAAGAGCACTGACCTGATTTTGTTCTGAACCTTGGTAGACAAAGATTGGCTAACCTTGTTGTGGTCAAATGGCAGTGCGTCCCATTTACTTTAGGAAAATAGCTGGTAAGGTATTTGGTGGCCTAGTTATTCATAATCATATGCACATTGCGGGGCCAAAGTTGGATTACTCTGCTTTCCACAGGCAGACAATTTAGTGTTCGGAAATTACATTTGCCAGCGCGTTCTTGTGTGCTGAGACCCACTACCTGGAGCTTCTTCTTTAACAGTCTAGACAGCCCTTCATACCATGGAAAACTGCCGTAATTAAAGTGACACTGAGCCAAACTGTTTGCTAGCAGACTAAGGCAGTGCCTATCCAACAGACCAGACCTTCTAGCTAAAAACATTTTTCTAGCATTGACCTTCCCTAGAGCCTTCATGGCCATACTCTCCTCTCCAAGGCTGTTATCTAATGTGCAGCAGGATTGACTCTCTTTTGCCCAAATGCAGGGGCCGCTTATTGTTGGAGAGCCATGTACTAATATTTAAGAGCTCTTCACCTACAATTCCTTGAATACTGCTCAGGTTCCTATGTGAAACCATCAGGGCAGAATCATCTGCATACAAAGATCACCCATGTCATTTATATAGCAAAACTGGCAGAGGCCCTAAAACTTGGATTGAGAGCTTCAATCGAAAAATATTGGTCTCGGCCTGCAAAATCCCACAGTGATTGAATTCTTATGTCCTCAGATCAAAGAGACCATATGGAGGAGATTGACTGTGTGTGTGTCTGGAAAAAGAAGGAAATAAAGAGAGAGAAAGAGAGTGTGTTTGTGTGTGTGTGTGTGTGTGGGGGGGGGGGGGGGGGGGGGGGGTGAGAGACAAGCAGAGGACATTGCCATTATCAAGCCTTCCTTCTTCCATCAGGAAGATGCGAGAGACTGTTGCGGCAGCAGTTTAACAGAGCAGCAGATAACAGCATTGTCTGTCAACTGTCAGCCTGGCGGATGAGTGGCAGGGGCAGGAAAAGCCTATTCCTTCCCATCTCTCTGACTCACTGCTATCAAGAGTGTATCTGCAGGTCACGCAAAGAAGCTCTGGAATGAAAGATCAACATTTTGACAGTTACGTAGTGAGATGGGAATTCAGGTGACGAACAGGACAGTCATTCAAATTGAGAGAGGAGCCAGATGCTAATGTCAGACATTCACATGCCAAAGGAAGACATGGTACTAGGGATCGCCATCCCTGCAGTCGAGGATCACTCTTTTGACTGTGGAAGTCTTCCTCAAGTGAGTCACCCAGTTTCCATCGCCATAACCTTTGACTTGGTGCCGTCTCCCTAATCGAGAGGAATGCCTCCATACAGTCTGCCTCCCACTCAATGCCATCCTGGGACATGAAACCTGGTAAAAGGGGCTCCTCTACTGAGCACAGTCCCAGAGGGCAGCTGGGGCAGTAACTCTGTGTCCTCCTCTTGCATTTATGAAAGAGCCTCTTACGTCCAGATAACCCATTTAGGACACTGTGTACAATCCCCAGCCAAAAGAGGAAGTGCACGTATGTTTAGGAGGGGGGGCATTTGAGCCCCCCCTCCTAAGAGGGGGATCGAGGGATTGTTGTTTTGTTGCTATGTAAAAAATTAACAATAAAGAAAGCATACATGCAACATACTTAATAATTGCTCTTTTTTGTGTTTTCTACTGTTAGAAATGTGAAGATCTGTCTGGGTGTTTTCAGGATTTATGCTACTTCGTCAAGACATTATGATATTTAAATAACCTTTCAGTTCTTGAAATTTGTGATTACCTCATGAGCTTATGAGTTGTCCGCATAAGCTGTTTTAATGTTGTACACTCTCAAAGTGAGCTCAGTATCTGTCATCCTCGGCCATTAGGCCTCACACCTCATTGCATTTCAATTTCATTTGAACAAGTTCTGTCCAACAGACATATCCTGTTCCATTCAACAATATCAACAGACCTTTGGTGTATTTTGTCAAAAAAGAAATGGTCAATGGAGCCTATACAGCAGCTCGCAGAACTCCACCATTTACAAAGCAAATAAACAAATGAAGAATATCAACCCTGGAGCACCCACCCAAACAAAATAGCGCTTCCACAAGGAAGAGGCTACAGGACAGTGTTTACAAAATCCTCATTAAGGAAGTTGTGAGATAACAACACACACTCGTGCGCATACACCCGCACACATAGAAGGCACGCACACACACACACACACACACACACATGCACGCACACGCAAAGACACCATAAGCACTGAGCAATGCAGAGCCTACCATATCATAGATAAGGGACAGAAAGAAAGAGAGGGCAAGCTGGGAAGCGAGAGCAGAGTACAGAGTACAGAGAGAGAAAGAAAGAGGAGAGGACGTAACAGAGATGATTCCCATGGACAAAGCCAAGCCTCGGCCACCCTCTCACCGGAACTACAGCTCTTTGGTACGGGACATCAAAAGGTGTGCATGAGAATAAAGGCTGTGAGATCTGGAAAGAGAGCACTTTATCTGCTCAACAAGCCACACACAGCGTCAGGAATACACACCACTGCAGAGAGAGAGGGTCCCACTGGCCAAATGCTAGGGTCAACAACACTACTGAGCTGCTGCCAGTGAACCAGAACTCAGGTGGATTTTTTTTCTCCTAGAGATGTACTGAACTGAAAAGCTGACCATTGGATTAAAAGGTTCAGAGATCACAGTTATTTTGCATTACTGTTGCATCAGTTCCTCCTTAAATAACCCCAGAGGGCATAAAAGAGAAAGCTGCAGCTTGGTTTTTCCATGGCGAGCATTTGGGTCTCTAAATTGGAAAACATCTGCACCTCCAAGACTTTGTTCTTGCTGTTTTCCATGCTGCTCCTCCAGGGGCCTCTCTGTGGACGTGGCAACCCCATCTCCCACACTCTTCAGAGGCATCGCCCGGCTCCGGGGCTGGGAGATGGGCACGGAGGGGTGGTGGATCCCTCACTGCTGGAGCAGGTCAGTGATATGGACATGCAGAGTCTGCTGGAGAGCCTGAAGGAGCAGTTTCTCCGGACTTTCAACCTGTCTGGCTTGGGTCCCGCTCCCCAGCCTCTTGGAACCACACGTGTGGAGCCGCCAGAGTACATGATGGAGCTGTACAACCGCTTTGCTAATGACCGCACTGCCATGCCCACCGCCAACATCATCCGCAGCTTCAAAAATGAAGGTAGAGGACCTCTGTTTTTTCTTGTTAATTGTTTGCCTGGAAGTATTGGCAATTTGTACAAAGCTTTACCTCTCCAATATTAAGTTAATGAATGCTCAATTCAAAATCTTTGCATTTATGAATATTAATTTTATTTTTCTCATTATATTCTGCCCTACAAGGTCAAAGAGCAGTAACTGCACGAGTAGTGAAACTGAGAAAAATGACTTCAGTGTATCTCCTGTCCAGACAAAAGCACTGCTAGTACAGTGGACTGTATATGCTTACATATATGAATCTAATTTTTGTAGATATCATATTGAAATCCTAGTCATGACCTTGTAGTTTGTTACTGCTCAAAATAAATCAAAATATTATTCTCATTTCGGAAAAAACCCAAATACAAAGACAAATAGAAAGTATAGTAAAATATCAGTTAAAAGGTTTGTTCAAGATTCAAGATTGCAAGACATTTATATTTACCATTTAATTCCTTGAAAAAACCTACACTGCAGAACTTAAATCTACTGAAATTGCAGTGGTTATGTATACTGTATATTGAAACAGGTTTCTCTATACACTACAAAGAATGTACAGAAGTTGAACTTTGGCCATCATTTCTCTTCCCCAGACTCATCTCCCAGTGTTGTGGGTGTTGGGGGAGTGAGGCGCCACCCACTCCTCTTCAACGTGTCTGTCCCCAACCATGAACGCATCACAACAGCTGAGCTCCGCCTCTATACCCTAGTTCAGACCGACCGCCACCTTTATGCTGGGGTTGACCGCAAGGTGACCATCTATGAGCTAGAGTCACATGACGGAGAAGACAACATGACTGATGAGAACGCAGAGAGAGGAGATGGATTTAGAGGAGGAGGAGGACGGACAGAGATGGTGGAGTTGGCTTCACGCCAGGTCTATGGCACTGACAACGGCTGGGAGGCCTTTGATCTTACTGCTGCCGTTCAACGATGGCGCAAGTCTGACTACGGCACCACTCACAGGTTGGAAGTGCACATTGCTAGCCTGGCTAATGAAGATACTGAGGGTATGGCAGAGGGCCACAGTGATGGGGGGCCACCCAAGGGGGACATGAAGATCGACACTAGCCCTGAGGAAAAACACAAACCCCTGCTGATTGTTTTCTCAGATGACCAAAGCGGTGATCACCGCGATGACAGGCGCGAGCTGAACGAGATGATTCACCACGAGACGTCGGACATGGTTCTCCAAGACAACTTGGGGATGGGCCTGAATGGGCTGTGGGGGGAGCTGGAGAGGGAGGGAGAGGAAGGGGAAGAAGTTGAGGAGCCGGATGAAGAGGCCCTCATCCAAATGCGCTCCAACCTGATCTACGACACGGCGTCCCGCATCCGTCGCAACGCCAAGGGCAACCACTGCAAGAAACAATCTCTGTTTGTAGAGTTCAAGGATATCGGGTGGGACAGCTGGATCCTGGCGCCCACGGGTTATGATGCCTTTGAATGCAGTGGCGTTTGCACCTTTCCATTGACGAAGCATGTTACACCCACCAAGCATGCTATTGTCCAGACCTTGATCAACATCAACAGTCCTCAGAAGGCGGCACGGGCCTGCTGCGTGCCCACCAAGCTGGACCCCATCTCCCTTCTCTACCTGGATGACACAGGCGTGGTCACCTACAAGTACAAGTTTGAAGGCATGGTGGTGGCCGAGTGTGGCTGCAGATAGTCCATGCTTTCAGAGACATGCACTGTTTGCAAAGTCTTACTACAAGAGGAAAGGTCCAGGACACAAAACTAACAATAAGCTGAAAAAGGAGATAAACCAATGCTCTGCATCATTGAAGAAGAGGAGCTGTTGTTGCAATCTCTATAAGGTTTACTCAGTGAGATTGGACATGCACATTCACAAATCTATGTATGCTCCAAACAAATGAGTGTGGTCTGTAAATGTATATTTTGTATTTCAAGACAAAAAAAGAATATTTCATCTTGTACAGTCAAAGTCAACAATATCAGTTGCCATCATTCAGACAATGGAGAGATGAACTCTGATGGAAATGTGCAGCAGATCTACAGTCAAAGTGTTGTTAATGGTGATGCTAAGGTATATCTTTGTACCAGCAAGACTAAAAAAGCCTAAAAATTCCCAAAGGACCCAACCAAACAAGTACATCCTACAGTGTGTGCGAGCTGGTGGGAACTGTTGGGCCAGTTGCTTCCCCCCCTCCTCCTTCCTCCTGTTTCGACACTGATCCTCTGACATCTGTCTTCCTCTCCACTTATCTCTGGCCTCCCCACTGGATGCAAACACTAATCAGCACTTCATGCGGCCTGGCTCAGTAAAACGACCTCCCCGAGGCAACCTGACTAGACCCGAACTCTCCAGGCCCGCCTCCCGCCTCCTGCCCCCCCCCCCCTGATACGTAGGTGCTGGACAGGGGTCGGAGTGGCGGGGTTATCTCTCCCAACCCTCCTTCCCACTTCAGCTTCAATCACATGCCTCTCTTCCACTCCCCCCTGGCTACAGTGATAACGAGGTGTCGGGGTTGAGAAACATGTATGCTGCCACTCAGGCTTAGAGGACCGGACGCCATTCTAGGCAGTTTGGGAGGTGGTGGTGGGATAGGAGAGTGGGACCGGACAAAGGGGCGCTGGCTGTCCAAATTCCTAGGCACCGACAATCTATACTGGCTCAACTCACTGACCTAGCACCATGCGCCCTACAGCTCCTTGGTTCAGTCATCCCTCACTTTTACGGTAAAGATGGACTGTTTGGACTGTTCTCATCTTTAGGCAGAAACAAAGAGAGGAAAGGGGGACACCTTGTCGCATTCTCTTTCCAGATTCTCGACGGAGATACAGTTATTTTCTTTTGTGATAAGCCTTTTGATACTGACCTCTGCTGCTCGTGTCAAATAAAAGACTATTTATTGTTCTAATTTATTGATTTTTACAACAAAGAGTAGATAACTATGTTACATTTTTTAGTTCATGTTGTGTGGAGCAGGTTTGGTATCTTTGACAATTCATCTGCTCACTTCAGGAAGAGCAATTGTAACAAATTTCACAATAATGACGATCAATTCCTAAGAATCTCAGAAGCTTTTTAGCTAAGAATTTGTCATTGCTCCCAACCCTTTTAGAAAGTTTACATACTTTCTGACCACACTGTTTAAAATGTAATCAGGGTAATCTCATATCAAGATGATTGTAAATATTGTGGTTTAAAATTAAATACAGACATAATTTAACAAAAGAGTATTTTAAGTGTCCAAAGGGACACCAGAATTTCACAATCAATTTCAGATGATTTCTTTTCCATAATACAATTGAAAATCAAAGCATCTGTAACTGTTCCACAAGGACAACAAATCAAACTTCCTTGCCATTATTTTGGAAAGTTGGCAGGACCAATGTTACAATGCATAGCTGACACTCAGATCATTCAGTTCGACATTATCAACTCACAGGTCATAGTTCATGCGTAACACACAAACACAGAACCATGGGAAACAGACTGGAAGCCCCACTAATGAACACAATGGATGGCCTGCTGCTCACACTGACAGCTAGCAGATGCAGACAGCTGTGATGGAAAACCTATGAAAAGAAACTGCAAACAGAAAACTAAGCAAAGACGTGGCCTCTATGTCTCTTTCTGTGCCCTTCACACTGAATCTGAATTTCTGAATTCTGAATTTTATATGAATGTGGACTCTAATCTAGACGGCAGAAGCATTACATTGTTCTTTCCATGTACCAACGCACATTGAAGATGTAAATAAAGGATAAAGATCGAATTTGTGGACTGAAATGTGTATAGCTTTCTGTTGTTTTAGTTCTTTGTCCTGTTTCATTGCTGTAAACAATTTGTGAGGCACAGAATTTCTATTTGGAGACGAAAGATGAAACCTTGTATGCTCCCTGTGGGGAAATAGATAGAGAGAAAGAGATAGCAAAAAGCACAGAGTAGGGTGTAGATAAATAGATGTAATACCATAAATAAAAGTGAAGAGGATGAGCAGCATCTGGCATGTTACCAAGAATTTTTACAAGGATACAAGCAGATTTGCAGATTCACACGGGTATACAGTGCAATATACTGCCAAGGGTCCATATGTGCCGGCCGCGCAAAAGCAAATGTGCAAAAGTGCATCATTAACTATCCACATTTCACATTCACAGATGGAGGTAAAATGAACAGAATGTGACAATTTAAAACAAACTTCATCTGTTGTATGTAAATACGAGCAGGTCAGGTGCATGAACAGAGATCAGAATGTGCAAGCAGGGCAACTGTGCAAATGTGCAGCAAATGTGCACAGTATTCAAGAGAACATGTGCAAAAACACGCAGTGTATTGCAGAGGTGAGCATAGGAACAGGACAGTTCCGAACACAGTGCAGAACCCCCATGCTCCAGCACCTTTCTGGTTGGCTGATGCTTAGACCATTGTGGCAGGTAGCATTGTAAAACCTGTTGACTTTTACGAGTGCTCAGTTAAAGATACAGCACTAGGAACACTGTGCATATAGCTGGTACACTGTGAATGTCTGCACTGAGCTGATGCCAGGCTGCTTTTCTCTCTGGCTGAGAGGCTTGTTGTGCAACCCATGTCCAAACACTGAGGTTATTATGGGATATTATGAGAGAAACAGGAAAAGCACTTTGCTCTCCAAAGCAGCACGCACTTGATGGGCATGAAGGCCAAAACATAATGCAATAATTATAGTCTGCATTAATAATCCTCCCCCCGAAGAATAATTTATCTACACAGTTTTGCAATCCAATACACAACTGTGTAACTGTGCTTTATGCTATTTGGGTGTGCGCTTATGTTGAAACCTGGCTTGGATGTTAGAGGAAAGAAGCGATGTGTGAGAGCAGATATGTTATAGGGGTGGATACTTTTATGTGGCCATAATTCCACTGATACAAAATAACTATTATGTAATGGAATGCCATTGATACAAAAAAACTATTATGCTATTATGTATTGTTACTGGTATCCTCTCTCAAATTAGGAAATGACTTTATGGATCAGATGGTTGGATGCCATACCAATAAAATGTTACTTGTAATAAAATATGTCCTGCACATGCATGCATCTCTCATCTAGAAGCAGTGAACATTGTGTGTTCCAGGTATAGTGGCCCATTACAGTGGTGGTGGCTGTGAACAGACACTTCAAAGACAAGTCTTTGGCAGCGGAGAACTAATGACAAGTGCACAGAGATGTTTTAGAATGCAAACAAGCCGGGTACTGACTGACCTCTCATGTAAGGTGAGGGTGGAGGTCGTCTAAAAATAGCTGCAGACCAGAGGGCAAGAACCTCGGCCAATTACTGTGCGACAACAGTGTGTGAGGCTCACTAATTGAATATTTACAAAACGGCGGAAGAAATATGAATCTGGCCTGTGTCACTGAATGGCAAACATTTAGGGGATATGATGAAATGGGAAGTCTTTAGCATTTGCTCCAATGATAAGGACGGGTGCAGAATGATCTGTGCTTTCTCTCCCTCTCTTGTGTTGATATGGGTCGAAGAACACAGTGGACAAACCTAACGTGACGGCACTGTCGTAACCATTTTAATCTCTCCGCTTGTGCTTATGCTAGGGTCTGTGGAGAGTTTAGCCTACGTGGGAAAACGCATTAACAACAAATAAATCAACTGACTTTCAACACAGTTTCCCACGTACACAACCCTCGCTGTGCTTGAAATCTGTGAAAGGCTCCACTGACTGACAGCACAGGACGTCTGCAGCTGAAAGTCGGGGCGTGCCTCGGTGTGAACGTGTGTGTTTTGGTGTGTGTCATCCGAAGCTGCATGTCTTGCCCTGACTCTGACGTAGAGACTCTAATAGGGCCTGATTGTTTCCGTTTTGGGTCACATGCTTATCGGCCCATCTCATGGCAACACCTCCACCCAGCGCGCTCGCTCATCTCTTGCTCATTCCTTGAGCCTCTTCAGTTCCCACAAAAGTGCAGTTGCTCAATCCGTTCTTGTTGCCCATGTGAAACAGTACACCACACACCTTTAAACAATTTGTACTTGACTCAGATCATTTAATCATGGGAAATATGACACGAAATTCCCGAAAACCCACTAACGGGGTCCGAGTAATGAAATGCAGATGTTCACCGTGATTCACATACTCTTGCATTCCAAGGAAAATTACGCTGTGACTGACTTTTCAGCAGAGTGGGTTTAGTGCATAACAAAATGAAAAGAACCCACAAAGAAACATGAACAATCATACAACCATCACTCATCATTAATGGTAATGGCTTTTACTCACCGGAGACCCAAGAAAAATATACCCACATTTCATTAAAATGAAGTAGTAGTAGTCTACTCCTCTAATTTACAGTATAGGTGTCACATTACATATTAGAGTCATGTATGTATGTCTAGCTCAGAAAGATACATCATAGCTGTGTTGCTGTGCTTTGAAGGAAGGAAGCTATGTTATACAAAGTAATGCTCTACAACTTGATTATCTCTCTACAAGATTTGCATTTGGTTTCATTGCACAAAGCTGTTCATAGCCTGGGAAATGTTGTGCTAAGTCATGAGGATGCTATTGCAACTGAATTACAGATCACTGTTTATGCTGTTTCTGTAGAAAAAATAGAAAGTCTGCTGTAAAAAAAACACAAAAAAAACATCTGGTTATGTTTTCTCAGTGAAATCCCTATGGAACCATTTAATAGTGAAAAGTCAGGGCTTACAAGTCACCAGCCACAGCATCAAAACAGAAACCTGAACCCAAGACAAGCAAAGAAACACAAAGTCTGTCTCATCCATGTGCCTGGACATAAGTCTGATGAAGCCTTATGTGTGAGAGAAGAAAAACCTTAACAATAGTATTACCATGGATAAAATAGCAATTGAATATAGCCATAGTATATTTACAAAGTGTTTATCAAGACATAATGTCACAAATTGCAACAGCTTTGGCTAAAAAGGAATACTAGTCACTTTAAGAACTTTCATTATTATGGTCTAGACAGTTATATCAATATTTGGATTAGAGAAACTAAGCACTAATCTTTGATGTCAGCATGATGTACAACCTGGAGCTGTTCCTTTGACAATAAATGTTTATGGACTCAAAGTTTGTACATACCTTTACATCCAAATGTGTTTCTCTATAGAGCTGTACATCTATTTTCTCACAAACTTCTCTCTCATTCATGGCTCGTAGTGAATGATCACTATAGCCAGTAAATTACCATTCAAAACCTACTGTAATGTTGAAATTCACCGGGTTTCCTAAATGTGAGACATAAGACTAGCACTGTCCACAATGCATCTCGCAAATGTTTGCTGCTCTACGCCTACCTAAATACCATGAAAGCAAACAAACGCCCATTCAAAAACACACCCCAGTCCTAAGGACAAAAGGGTTTCACATTAGTTCAGGCACTGGTCTATTGTTTCACTGGTTTCCCTCATTGTCTTGTCCCTCCAGTCTCATCACCTCGTGCTGCATTCACATCCTGTGAGAAAGACGGTAGATACCAGCTTCCATCTTTAAAATGGCGTTCATGCCAGCTGACGGATTGCCATAGACCCTGATTTTTCAGACTTCCTGAATTCTGACATTATATATTAATTTGAAATAAAATGAAAAAAAAAAAAAAACTAAGTCAACAAATAAGTCATTTTTTAATGACAACTCTTAAAATGCCTCGGCAGGACACAACTAGTTGCTGGAATTTCTGTTTGTGGTTGAAATTGCAATGTTTGGTTTGCTGTAAAATGACATGTATCCCTCACTAAGTACATGTGTGTTAACTGCTGATTAGGAGCAACTAAAGCCCACAGAAAAATTCAATCATAGTGCCTTGACGGCTTCAGATGAGCTTCCAAGTCACTTCCACGTCGCTGATTTTAACCACCCAGTCATTCCGAAGGCTTTTCCTATTCGGTGTGAATGCAGCACTAGTACATGTACGTGCCACAGAGGTGGTCCCAGTGTGTGAAGTAGGGGGCATAGTTGCCCCGGTGCAGGCCGTGGTGGACCTGGTGGTGGGGGGCTCCTCCCAGGCAGGGCAGCAGCCTGTGCAGGGCCCAGGGCAGGTCGTAGCCACAGTGGTCCTCCACCGCCAGCCAGCTGTTGAGGAGGTGGAAGAGGGCTTCGCTCAGAGGGTGACAGCCCACCGCCCAGGCGCTGCTCAGAGCCAGCAGCAGCAGGGACAGCAGCTCGGCAGAGCTGGCGTCCTGGGCTGCCAGGGCGAAGGGCGTCTGGTTCTGGTGGTGCACATAGTGGATGTTGCGGTACAGCCAGGGAACCCTGCGGGTCAGCAGAGGAACACAGTATAGTTTACATGCTTGCTTAGTGTGCAGACCATAATGGAAAATCACTAGAATATTCCTAGGGGCTTATAGTGTCTCTGTGGCACTCAATGGTGAGTTTATAGTGGCCTCATTGTGCCTTTTGATATTTTCATTATCTCCAGTGTTATCTATAATAATACTTTTAATTTTTTGCTATAGTTAGCAGAGAGTTAGCAGACTTTACATTGCATTCACAGTGAGTAACTGATTAAATTCGCTGGTGATGCTGGACCATCCTACAGTGAGTCCCAAAGGAATATTTATGGCTGTAACCATGAATAAAAAACATATCAGATATGCTTTGCTAAACCATCTTAATATATCAGGGGTTGGTGCCTGACAGATTAGGCTTGGATTAGGAGCAATAATACATACAATGATATGTTATGTCCCATTCTAAACCCACTTAAACATAAATCAAACTGTGCTATTAAAAGCAGTTGGCTCGGGGCCTCTGCTATTGCATCAAACAGAACATCATGTTTCTACTTGAGCTGGGTTAGCCTACATATAGACGACCATTCCAGTACAGGAAAAAATGTAAAGTAGAAACTAGAATAAGCTGATATAGGCTATAATATTAGTATTCAACCTGGGTTTTTTTTTTTTTACAGACCGATGCTGAGAGCTGATATTTTGTGCTGATATTCAGTATCTTAAGGCTGTACCAATTACATGCATAACTACAATAAAATAAAATAAAATAAACAAAAATAAAACAAGTATTCAGTGTTTCCCTCAGAATTGTATTCTTGCCAGGGTTGCCAGCATTTAGACCAAAGTACACTAGAACTCTCCTTTGAAACCAAGGATAATAAATCAATAAATACGCACGTGGAAAGCTAATCAATTCAGGTTAAGGGATTCCCACATTCAATTGGTGTATTATCAACTGTACCTGCAATCAGTCAAACTGCATCATATCCATTATATCAAAGGTGAACTACACTGACTGGCTGATATAGGCTGGCAAACTGATATATCGGTCTAAACCCTATACAGTATAAAGGTACATACTGCTCACCTGTGCATGGAGTAGTGCCACAGAAAGAACAGCAGGTCAAACAGCAGAAAACACGCGAAAACTTCCACAAAGAGCTGCCAGCAGGACGGGGCCAGCTGCGGTAACTTCGGGCTCCGCAGGCTCTGAAACAGCGCGCTGGCGGGCAGCACGGTGGTCAGGTAGTTGAACAGCACCCTCCAGAAACAGTCGACCCATCGCCGGAGAGACGGCGGCGGCTGCGAGCCTGCAGAAATCCTGCAGGAGCGGACCCGCTGACAGACGCTCCCCAGCGCGTCGAGCGCCAGGAAAGGCGCGCAGAGGAGGAGGTGCGTCAGGAAGGCGCAGGACGCGGGCAGGTAAGGAGACATCAGGACCTCCTCCTGTCCTCCTCTCAGATGCTCCCACAGTCCCTGCAGGAGCGGGGCGTCTGCCCCTCCGTGCCGGGCAGAGGGGACATTCATCCCAGCTTTCGGCCCCCGTCCACGGGATCTCCTACATGTTCTCACCGGTGATTATGCGGTAAATGATAAAAAAGAGGGTAGAGCTCCAGTTGGTGATTATCATACGGCAAACAACCACCAGTGTACACAAAAATGTTTTTTCCCCGTAAAAGATCCTCTCCTCATATAACTTACATCAGCTTTACACTATTTTATGTTTACTATGAATTTAGCTCATTTATGTTGGGTAAAGGTGGGTAAAAAGAAAGTTGGTAGTTTAGGTGTTTACCCTCCACTACATCCCTGCTTCTTTCTGCAGCCCAGTCATCTTGTTAGGGTTTTTCCATTTTCCCCCGCCACATAGTGGATGTGGTGGGAGGGGCCCCGTGTCCAGATGTGTGGAGAACAGCTAATGCAAGGTATCTTTTTGTACAGTCATGGTCTCTAAGCATTATCTGACTGATCTGAAAACAGATTATTGTGCTCTCTGGTGGAGCTATTCTCCAGAGGCCAACTTTCATTGTGCGTAGGGAGTCTGCTAAGCTTGAAACACCCACATCAGGTGGCTGCTGGGACTTTAGGGGCTTTCTCACCAGCCAACTGACTGTCATCTTATGTCACCACTTTCAGGAATGGGAAGGAATCTTTGAAATATGACCTGTTCCAGATTACAGGTTACAATGCAGAAGGTGTCTTGTCTTCGGAACAAGTCATTTGTTTTCACATCTAGTATTTCATTTTTCTTAAAACACGTGAACAATTCTGTCAGTGGGGTGACACAATTCCACTTGAATCTGATGCAGTTAATATCTTCACACACGTGTTTTAAGAAAAATAAGATTTTAGGACTCAATAATATATCAAATATAATCTGTACTGACATACTGAAACTAATCAATGGAAATAATTACTATTTTTGGACTACTTTGACACCAGAAGCAACAGTATTTTCAGGTAAATTATTCCAGTTTACAGAGGGTATCATTATTATTATATTATTATATATTGCCATCATCTACAGCCATTATATCAAGATGTGTAAAATTAGATCCATATCTACAGTCCCACAATCTAAATGTTTTACACCTTCAAACATGTTTCTAGTAATCCACCATTTTTACCTCCGCCAAGGAAGTTATGTTTTCGGTGCCATTTGTTTGTCTGTTTGTCAGCAGGATTATGGAAAAACTACTGGCCGATTTTCATGAAACTTCGTGGAAGGGTGTAGCATGGGCCAAGGAAGAACCCATTAAATTTTGGAGCAGATCCGGATCCGACTCACGAACAAGCAATAATAGCACGAACCTTGGCGGAGGTCTGCGCTCTCCGAGTGCCCTTCTAGTTTAAATCTGTAATCTGATTACTGTATTTTAGAGTTCTTCCATGCACCATCTTTTGTAATCAGATCACTGTAATGTGCTAACAGTACTCTGTCCTTCACCAACCCCTTATAATGGCACTAATCATTATATTTGAGGCTGAAATGATTGCCAGTACTGAGATGAAACAGCCTGACAAAAACAGCATGGTGAATCTAACCTTGGAACTTTATAGAGCACTACAGTTAGTTAATAATTAATTTGTGTTTTCCTTCCTTTTCAAGTTACCAGTACCAGTTGTTTAGATACCATGGATTTGATCAGTTGGAACCACTGTCTTAATGGTGAAAAAGGATCATACTACACATCATTGCATTACTAATACAAAACCTTAAATCATGTAATTGACGTTTGATCAAAGAATAATCCACTTTATTGTCAAATGACAATATCTTATTCACAATTGAGTGCAAAAAAATAGTTGCCTTTCAAGTCATAATCAGTCTCAAATCAACCTGAGCAATTCTAATTAAAACATTTGTAAGGAGAAGTCATTTTGCAGGCTCATCTGAACAACCTTAGCCAGAAATAGCCAGAGTGAACATGATAGAACACTTCAATGAACAAACAATATTTGCCCTACAGAGAACAAATTAAAGGTTTAATGGAATACCTTGACATTTTGGAATTTAGAAGGTTATTTTTCTTTTGTGGCCACTTTGGGTGAAAAAAGTTTCTATCGTTGTCCTTTAGTTTACCCAAAATGACTTGTAGCATTTCTCATTGAAACCATGGGACAGTTAGATCTAACTTGCAGCTAGCCACGCCGCTTAGTTACAATGATGAATGCTACCAATGGAAACAAGGCATTTACCATTGTAGAAATGTTTTTACCCACTGTGACAGTCTGGTAAAGAACAATAACTAAAATAATGTCAAGGCATCCCCAAAATCCCAATTAACAGTAACAATAGACTCAAAAAAAGAGACAACAATGGTAATTGTTAAGTCTAACAGTTATGTGTAATGATTTCATTAATTCCATAACTCAATGCTTAAACACGCTTGTTATTAGTTTTGTCCTATGGGAAAATGATCACAGTTTAACTATAAATGAAGTAGAGGTCCAGTAGAATTCCAGACAATGAGTTGTCTATTTACAGAGAGACGTTCTTTGGAAAATAGATAAACATTTGGTCCATTTTCTCATGCATTATGTGTTTTATGATAACACACAACATTCCTTTGACATGACTCAAAAGTTAACAAAGTAATCTGACATAGAAAAGCAAACAAATATTGAACAAAATAAGTGACTTCATCACTTAACACAGAGGACAGGGGAAGTTACACACTTAAATGGGGTTTGGTTTTTGGTCCCAACTTCAAGATTGCTATGAAACATGCTTGTTTTGAGGTGTTCACAACGAATAACTGACTACTTCAAGTTTATAGACAGTGCTGACAAATACAGTTCAATACGACTACAGAGAGTCCTTCAGTGGAGGTATAAAATGTAGTTGCTCTACAGAAAGCTTTGCTATTCTTCACTCAACCTACACAGTGCAGTTCCTACTACTTGAAGAAAGTTACTTTTCAGTACCAGAAACATTGGGTTAATAGCATCTCCATTTGTCCTTAAAGAGCGAACCAGCACTAAATCACGTTGTTTGAGCTGTAAACATGGTGATGTGGCTTCTGCATAATGAATAACATTAATGCTGTACTAATTGTTTTTTTTTTAAATTTTGAATTAAGTCCTGCATCCGCTTCTAGGAGCAGGAAATTGTTGCTGCAGTGCTCTCTATGGGCTGAAACTGTGATGTCAAGGCAGGTATTTTGCCTTTGGCAGCGTCAAATGCTTTGTGATGAGAAAATTGTTACCGCTAAGTTAAGTAAAGATAGGTGATCCGTTATCACACACATCTATACGCTCTCACTCCCCACCCCATTTTTTCGCATCTCTCAAAATTGTGTACTAGACAGACACTGGTTAAAAATGGTGTTCACGCAATTTTCAAGTTTCCCTATGATGGCATGTTTGCATTGTTCATTGAAAACAATGGGCACAGCTGACTGTGCTCTCCCCTTGATTCAATATGGAATACTAACCCTGCTAATGAACCAGTTTATCTAGACTGAAGGACAAATCGAGAAACTTTTCCCCAAAAACCTTTGGTAAAGAAAAATAACCAATTAAAATTTGAGATGTCAGATATATCCCCTTAAAGGCTTGTTAAAAAAAAACCCTCATCTGACCCTTCACTGCACTGCTGACAGAGCAGAGCTAATCGCTCTTTCCCCAAACTCTCAGAACAATATATCCATCCAGGACAATGTATCCACTGCAAAGGATCACGTCAACTACCATCAAAGGCTATTCACTAACAATTCACTAGAGCAGACTGTACATTCCTGTGAAGGACTGTAGCAGGACACAAGTTAGATAGTTACCAACACAAAAATGTATACCAAATAGCTGCAAAATGTCTATTGTCAAAAAGCGATGTCTGTTTCGTTATGGAGAGTGGTGTATAAAAGATAATCACGTGTTATCATTGTCACATCCTAAACATTACTTTTAATGGGCACCATTTTGAAAAATGTCTGTATGCAAGTCAGATAATTAAAGTTAAAACAAACTGTTGCACAAAACAGTGTCAACAGACTTCCACTATGTGCACAGCTGTGTAAAAATCAGAGGTCATTGGAGGAAAACAAAGTGCTACATATACAGCAAAACATTTTATACAATGTCACACAGTTGCATAAGTTTAGTTAATATTCACTATGTTCCCTGTGCAAGAAAGAAATTTTAGAAAACACACAAGATGAAACGGAGTGACAATATTACATTTGACAGCCAACAGCTACCACATGTTACATTCATCATCCCTGGATTTTGCCTACAATCAATGTTCTGGTCAGCAGAGGGAGTGGAGCTTCCCTGGGCCAGGGGGAGAGTCTGCCAGCCAACCTGTGGGTGTCGCTCCTGGCCAGAGCCAGGCTGCCGCCCTCTGGCTGCTAGTCCTCCACCCCCGGGTGGTCCTATGGGTCGCCACTCCCTTCCTCTCTAATCAATGTCCAGGATCTGCTCACCTACAATGTCCATGGCGGCAGAGGCCTTGATGGAGGCGCCTGCTGGCCCAGAGTCCACGAACATCTGGGGGATGTCGTTCCCAAAGTAGATTTTACTGTTGGCTGCAATGGCCTTGAACTTCATTAGCTGCAGGTATTCTGGTGTTAACTTCAGCTGCAAGAGGAGTTATTCACCATGAAGCGCAACACAATTCAAATTACAGAATTTACAAATTACCAAAGAGCATTTTGAAGCCCCTCCCTCCCTACACACCACACACACTGTTGAAGTTAGAATGTTTCACATTTTTATATTAAAGGATAAGGCCGGTGTTTTTTAATGCATTGCTTACCGTCAACAAATCCTATGAAAATAACAAAATCAACAATGCCTTTGCTCTACTCCTGTTACTTTCTGACTTCCCATGTACCGTTTTAGCCGTCAACCCGGAAGTCATTGGCTCCAATTGTAAGCTAAAAATCTTGAAATACAGCTCACAAAGACATAGTTTCAATTTTAAAAATCGCCAACTGTTACCACAAAAAGTCAGACTGTTATTAGTAGTAGTTATTACCAAATCAAATTCAAATGGGAACAAATTCTTCATTACGCCGGGGACTATTTTCGGTGCTACGGAACTACTTTCCTGAGATCACAAAATGTTTACAGCCGGCTTATTAAGTTGTTTGAGGAAAAAGTCGGCTGGCCCGGTGCATCGTGATGATGAAATATGCTGCAGAGCAACAGCATGGCTCTTTGACGTGTTTTTAACCGTTTTTTTAATACAGTGGAGTTCTATGGCTGCTGGGACATGGCTTTATTGGGCATCGGCTACATGGACGAGATTTGCTGGCAAAACAAAATCATTGCTGATTTTGTTATTTTCATAGGATTTGTTGATGGTAAGCAATGCATTAAAAAACACCGGCCTCATCCTTTAATGCTCAAGTAACAGGCTAGTTAGCTGTGGCAGGTTTCCAACCCTGCTTATCCTACACAATGCATCAAACAGATGAGGAAGATCATTAATATCAGTTCACATATCATGGACTTTGACATGTGCAGTTGTGCACTGCTCAGGGTTTTAGGGAGCAGCAATAGCCTTAAGGTTAGAGGTGCAGGTTTAGGTTGCTGGAAAGGAATCCCTGGAAAATCTGGGTGCTGAATAGCAAATCTCCCCACCCTCAACAACTACTGTTAGGGTCCTAAGCAAGACACTTGACTCCCAACTGCTCCAGTGGAGCTGCTCAATGTCCAACAGACTGTGGTTGCACTGGGCAGCTCCCAGTGTGAATGTGTGGAACTAAATAAGTGTGAAGCGAGGCAGTGAAGGCTGACAAAGAGCATACATGCTCAGAAAATCTTCCATGGGTCAACAAAGGTTTAAAAAAAGGCTCATAATTCCAGTCGACCCTCTTCCCTATGTGCCCTCTTTGGCCCAGCTCAGGTGAAGTGTGTATCTGTGCTGTCTCTTACCTTATTGGCCTCGGCCGTTCTTTGTGCCGTGTAGAAATCTGCGTCTGCCCTGGCTCTCTGCGTGGCCAAGAAAGCTTCGTCTATGAACCAGAAATACACAGAAACAGAGTCAACGATGGCAGGACCATTACGCAATTAGGGGAATTCCTTTACAGGGGAGAAAGGGGAGCGCTGGGATGAACACTGGGATCTAAATGCAATCCACTGAAGCAGTGTGCTCCCACACTCAAACAGCAAACTCAAAACAAAACTGCTTGGAAATAAACATTTATAGTATGCACAGTACAGCTGGTGAAAAACAACTAACTCAGTGGGTAAGTCATGGCCATAACACAAGCTTTTTTTTATATACTGTATATATTTTTGTGAATACATGTCTTGCTTTCTCATGTTGTTAGTCCTATCAAGTGGCCACTCAACCATTTCACCATCATGTGGATCCAGTTGCTAAAACATTTGTGCCTTGTGTAGCAAGGATATAAGCAAGCAAGAATATCAGTACATGCTTGGTTCTTCCTTTTAACAAATCGATTTGGGACAAAAAAAAAGGTGCGACACAAACCCTAGAGGTTAGACCCTTTTGTTTGCATTGGAATCAAAGCTTGAGCATTTCCAGGATACAAACCTTCAATTTCAGAGATCTTTTTTTCTGTTTGCTTCTCCATAACTTTCTGTCCAAACTTGATCTCAGCCACTTGGGCCACCTTCTCAGCCTCTATAAAACAAGGAGTATAACAATATAACTTTTAACCTATAATCTCTTTCATGCACTTCTCCATGGAACAATGTAACTATAACCATCTTTGTTTTCCATTTTCTCTCTCACCGATCACAGCTTTGATCCTCTCAGTCTCTGCCTCCTTCTCCACAACCTTCTGTGTCTGTTGAGAAATCAGCAGCTTGGTCTTCTCGCTCTCCCTGCAGAGATAAAAGCAAAGACACTGTTAACGACCTTCATGGACCTTCATGGACCTCCCTCAACAACTACTGTCGAGGTGCCCTTGAGCAAGACGCTAAACCCCCAACTGCTCCAGCTACAACTGCAACTGCAGTGTCTGAGTGTAGGTATGTAAGGGCATGTTCACATTGTCCTGCCTGTTTGGCAGAAAAAGCACTGCCTCAATTTTGGGATGATAATATGAAAAAAACGGGTTGTGCGATGCACACTTTGTTTCCATGACAGCTAGTGATGATGTGTGGTGTTTTGTTTACACCATAAAATAGATGTAGGTAACAAAGAGGAACAATACATACTGTACATGCATGTATGTTGCGTCAACCACTGATTTGGGTTTTGCGTGGATTTTGTTTGGCCATGGCAAAGAGAAAATTGTCTGAGCTGGCTTTGGCCATGGAGGCCAAGGAGCCAATCAGCTGCCTACATAGTAGCAAACCCCACTTCTTCTTTGTTACGATTGGTTGGCTCACAAAAATCATGGCCAAAACATATGGTCAATGTCATGTGGTCTCCTCTAAAATATTTTTTTAACTTAAGAAAGCACCCTGCTCTGCCTAAAAAGCCAGACACAGCAATATTTCAAAAGCAGTCGCTCCCCATTGACTTTAAAGTAAAAAAAACACTGTTGCTGTGAATCAGCATGTGTTCCTAGTCAACTTACCAAGTTAAATCAGTGCCAAACAAAAGGAAGGACTCCCACATAGCACCCCAACCCATTATTCATTAAAACAACCAACACTTGTATGGAATCTCTCAAAGAGCATATTGACAAATGAACCCATATGGCAGCGTCTTCTTCTTCTGAAGCCCTCCAGATGGTCACTGACTGACACGAAACAGCAGAGCCTTCCTCCTCTGCCGGACTTGGAAGGGGGAGTTGGATGAAAATCAGGTCCATCCATTTGGGGAGGAACATAAATACACACTACAGGCTGCAGGGGTCAGGGAACATTCCTGGTTGGGCACGGGAAGGAAAACTCACATGAGCTCGTAGTTCCTGCGAATGCTCTCTGGGATGTTGGGTTTTGTCACACGGACCGCCTGTGAGTCGGTAAGATAGACAGAGAGAAAGAGAAAGAAGCAATCACTTTACTGTTGGAGTACAACTGTAAACATTGTTTCGGAAGACATTTTGACCACCGGGAAATTAACAAATAAAGCCAGTTGGAGAGGAACTCTGAAACAAAGGCAATCCTGTTCAAAGACCCTCTGAACTGCAGGATTATTGGTCTCTGGCAAGCCTGGCAAGGCCCTGCAGTTGTTACTCCAACTCCTTCTGGAGATTTACAGGAAAAATAAGGCCTGAATGTTAAAGGCCACTAGAGCATTAAACAGTGAAGAATGAAATGAAGTGTGTGTGTTTGTGTTTGAAGAGGGGGCGGGGGGATGGGGTCAGTGGGGGAGAAAACCACTCAGGCTCAGTCAGTCATAATGTTGCCTTTACTAGACATTTAAAAAAATTACGATTCTGTTTATTGTCTTATATTGTTATGATAAAGGCGATAAAGGCTCCAGGTGAGGGGGGCTTACTTTACAGGGGTTGTGAATTGTAAAGTCAACTTTATTGAAGACTATAAAAAGAATCCCATTTGTATATCAGGGATGCTGTTTACAGTCTTCCATTAAGTTGACTTTACTATCCATAACCTCCATAAAGTAAACTCTTCAGCATCCAGCACAACAATATGGGACCTCCACTAAATCCCAGAGTCAGGCCTGTAGCAGTTGAGTCCAGTCTTGGCTCAGATTTCTATGGTGCCGGTTTTGCCTCAAGCCAATTTTGACTCTTTCTTGTCTTGGGTCTGGTTGGTTTGTTTATTTATACATTTACTGTTTGTTGCTCAAATGTAACAATTTATGTACATTTATATACTACTCCACAAGGTGCTCAGATAGCGCATACCTCTTCCAACACGGCACAACTGACCAACTTACTGTTACACCCAAAGACATAATTTCTATCACTTAAATTTGAAGTTGAATTTATTTCTTGACCATGCAAAAATACCATTAGGGACTGAAATAAAGTCATTTAGCTTCATAGTTGTGGCTAATAAATTGTAATGTCTAATGGCAAAAATCCCAGGTTACCACCAAAGTCTTATCAGTTGTTCCTGCCCACCAGTTTTATGGAAATCCATTCATAAACTTTTGAGATATCCTGCTGACAGACACAAGCTAAGAAAGCATAACCTCCTAGGTGGAGGTCAAAATAAGAATAGCTTCGCCATATTTTCTCCTTCCATTTAATTGGCTTTCATCTGAAACAGTTTCACCAGGATACAATCACTAAAGGAACAATCCACCCTGCACTTACACTCTTAGATATCATCAGTGTGATGTTCAGTGAATTCTAGGAGTTATTTTGTGATGAAGTGTTTACTTTTGTGGCGTACTCACTTTACCTCAACCTGCCTTGTCTTGGGGGTTGTCACCGGGCGTAAAGTTATTGCTTTCAATCAAAGGTGGGCAAATGAGCATATAGCCAAGTGAGGTGTGTCTATGACCGCTGACACGGCCCTTGCTCAAAACACATTGTCATTTGGCTGCATTGCATTCTGGTCTATTGAGGCGACTGTCTGTGGAGAAATTGGTATTTCTTCCTCATCTACGATGGATTTCTGCCTGTGACAAAATGTTGAGTCTAGAAAGAAGCCCTTGCTCTTTGATTCTGAGAGTGACACCAAAACTCGACGTTTACTGCTGATGCTCTTGGACTTGACTAACTTGGTCTTGACTGCAATCTTGCTCTGAGTCTTACTGTACCTGTATGATAAGACCAGGGGCCATGGAGGTTAGATCCTCCTGCAGCGTCAGCTTCAGGTTTTCATCGATTTGGTCTGGGGGTAAGCAGATGACAGAGAGAGAATAAAGACACAGAGAGGGGGGCGGGGTGATGAGAATAAAACTTCAGTAGAAATAGCCTCTTTGATTTCCAAATAAGTAAACCTGGATTTCTGTTTCCTGTTTTTAATTCGTAATTTATGCAAGTAAAAACATAAGAGCAAATGACACGTTTCACATTGCTGCTTCTTCAGATTCACTCATAAGTTGTGGTTTTAATGCGTGAGGATAAGTGAGGATGAATACAAAAGAGACTATGAGAAAAGACTGACTAAGAAAAGCAAATAACTCAGTCAGTCACTTTGCATTCAGCACTTGCCCTCGGACTGGCTTGAACCACAAACCCTCCGCTCAAAACTGGCTACACATTTGTCAAATCTGCCATCTGAAAAAGACCCAATGCAAGTGACAGAGAGACAGTATTTCAGCTTAGGCGTGAGTTTACACCAAGGCCATATATTACATCACCCACACTGCACTTACCAAACAAGCCAATGTAGACCTCCTGTAGAGAGTGTACACTGCAGAACTGGTTGAGCTCATGGTGGACCTTGTTGAATATCAAGGCCTTGTCGTAGTCTGCTGTGAAGTTCTTCACTATGTCGTACACTGCAGGGAAGAGACAAGCGCCCAGTGAAGTCAGAACCACAGCAAAGTACACAGACATCTTTGGTTCTGCTGCAGTCACATGCAACAAAATAATGTCTAATGTGTTGTATCTTAGTCTAAGATGTGTTTGAATATCATGAGTTGCCCACAGGGGCAGAATCCAAAGGAAATAAAAAAGAAATTTATGATAATTACATTGATATTTTTGGCCCACTAAAGACTGGTTAGTTTACCTGCTGAGGGAATGAGGTAGTTCACCACTTCTATGCGGTCAAAGTAAATCATCACTCCTCCACTGGGGAAAGAAAATAGTTACATGACATACTATTAGTAGACACTCTTATCCAAAACACTTTACAGTACCATTAGTGTATATTTTCAGTATGAGTGATCATACTGGTCAGAGAAGGGAACATAATATAGTAGTATGTAGGACTGCACAGGATGATTTCTCAACAAAATAAGCCTTGGGACCCATCTAGTATCGGGGAAAACAGACTAAAACAATTAACCAAAACAGCAACCCTACCTTGTGCCACATGGTACATTCTTCACCTCATCTGTCTGCAGAGTAGTCTAGAAGGCAAAGGAGAAGCGCTTCAAGCCCACGAGTATGTTACTGGAATTTTTTTTGGATAATGCAGATTTCAGGTGCACATTTTTGGGGCACCTAAAGTACACCATGTTTCTGACAAATCAGTTTTTTGAAAAACTTACTAAGACTGACAGCCATTTTACCTCAGTGAGTTTAGTATTTAGTGCCATTGCAGAGCTTTTGAGGTTATACAAAGTGAGCTTGTAGCTAGCGCAGTACAAACACAGTACACAGAATTGGGGTCTTCTTGTCACGTAATGGTAAATTGATCAAAATTTGCCAAACAGTTGGTGTATTCCTTGTGTAAATCCATCTATGAATTCATTTTCAGTAACCCGGATTTCAGTTGCAAATATTTTAAGGCCCCTTAATGTGAACTTGTGAAGAGTCTCACCTGAACAGGCTTGTAGATGGTAATGAAGGGAAGCATAAGATGGAAGCCCGGGCCACTGGTGGCGGTCAGGAGAGCTCCTCCCCTGTGGCACACACACACACACACACACACACACACACACACACACACAGTTTATCATTACACATTGGGCAACACAATAGAATAGAATAGAACAGAATAGAATAGAATAGTTCCCATGGGTAATTGTTCATGTTAAACTATTGTGATCTCTTCTGGTTTAAAAAAGTTTAAGATTTAGTCTAGGTCCAAATGGTAAGAGTTCAGACAAGGAGTTGCAGAGGAAAAGTTGCCTCATAGTTGGTATTTCAGCCATTCGTAGGATCCAGGTCCTTTCACTGTCAGTTCTTGATAAAAAATCAGTCTTTACTCTTCCACTATATTCTGCCACCACAGTCATTAGGGACCACTTTACCTGTACCCGGTATCAGTCAATGGCAATGCAATCATTAGTTTTGCCCTGAAGCAGGCAAAAACTATTCTGATCTCTTCTGTTATCAAAAGTTTGAGATGGTAATCCTTAAAACACTCCTAAGAAGGTATCAAGGCCCTGCCTGGCCGGGCATCACAACTGCCTCAGCTGGTTTTTTTTGGCAATCTTAGGGTCCAGGTATTTACTGTTCTGTGATTTGCTGGCTGATGGCAAGTGCCTTTGGAGCAGATGTTCCTTGTTTATAGCCTCAGTTGCACAGCTGAGTAGTTAAACACTAATGCCTCAGGCACAAAAACACTGTGTAGGCTGCAGTCTCACCTGTAGTAAACTCCAGTGTGTCCCTCGTCGATCTTGTGCACAGACGCAAGGAGCGCTGCTCCTCCAATAGCTGCAATTATTGAGAATATGGCACCCCACTGTGCCATCCTGGCAAGTGGAAAGGAAAAAATGAATAGGAAAATGAGCAGATGGGATCAGAGTGTTTCTCTTCCTTGTTTACATGGTGCCTTGCCTGACAATGCCTTTCATACAACAATCAAATGCTCAGAAGCTCTCACTCTTCCCACTATAAGTGGCTGATAAACAAATTCAAGCAGCACGTCCCTATTTGTCCAGCTGACATGAGCGGCACTCTGAAGCCTGTGTAGTAAGGTAGTAACAGAGGAGTTGGCTTCTTGCTCACTGGTTTATCTCCTCTCAGCCTGAGCTTAGCCAGGCATCAGCTGGGACTGAGTGACCTTGTCACACTTTAAGAGGATTGTCCAAAGTGTGAAAGCGTTGTAACCTCTTTGATAACTAATAGCACACAAAAAAGCTGCAAATAGCAACTTCAAGCTTATCTGGGTTTTGATTTTTTATTTGTTTTATGTAAAGCTGAAAGAGCTGGTCTCTCTTAGTGAGTTTAAACTCATAATGAAGGATTTGTGGCAGAGTTAATAAGGAACTGTTTAGTAAAGATTTAAGTAGGTATGATCTGGTGAACCTGCTGATTTGGTATTGGACTAGTGTCTTAGACTAGTACTGTTTACACAGCAGATTTAGCTTTGTTCTCTCTTTATGTGATTTGATTGTATCTGAATTCATACATTGTTTTACCTTGCGCTTTCTATTATGTGATTTTGACTGTATTCTGACTGAATTGTTGTATGGTGTTGGTCAACAAATTATATCTGTGTCTTGATGCTGACGTCTTGGCCAGGTTTTCCTTGAGAAAGAGATTCATAATCTCAATGAGACTAACCTGGTTAATTAATGGTTAAACATAACGGATCAAACTAAATCTGTAGACCACTGTTTCATTAGCCTATGGGAGCTTTACTTACACATTAGAGGTGTAATGACGTTGTTTAACCGCATAGTCTCAAAACGTACCGTCCTCTTTCTTTTAGACAGAACGTAACGCCAAACTCTTCAAAAATCTGGCAATTCAGTCTTGCCCTGCAACATATCTGTTAGAGCATGACTTAACAGTTTTCACAAATAGTTAGGTTCCTCTGGTAATTTCTGCATATAAATGATCCACGATGCAGCACATTATTAATAAGATCTCAACTTTTAGAATTGGTTCACACTGCTCGCTGCTTTCCTCCACAGTATATTATGGCCGAGGAAAATGGTGGGAATAACAGTTTGAAAGTCTGAGATGTAATGGACGTTAGCCGAACTGAAGAGGTGACCCTAACGACTGGTACAAGGTCTTGTGTCATGTCACACCAAGTATCTACGTTTGCCGATAAGCAAGGGAACTTTACATTGCCAGATTTTATTGGTGTCTCTCTCGCCATACAATAGAGCCGGGGCTACCAGTAGCAGTAGGTTAGTTAGTGGCAAAGAGACTCTCTCACATTGCAGCCTGGTTTATATCGTTAGTTAGTTAGCTAACTGTGACAACTAAACTGGAATTGGCCGAGGTCTGATAGAAACCTTTGCGATAGGTTAACGAACATATTACTGAAAAACCCCAGCGAGTTTTACCTCCTGTTGACAGACACGCTAACGTCTTATTTAACTAGACTGAAGATACTTGATACTTAGTTATACAATAGTAACAAATGTTCTGCTTGCTCGGCAGGTCTTACCTGTATTTTCGACCGAGTACAACACGGAGAAAAAATAGGCAGGCACCTGCTACCTGTTTTACTTCCGCGTTTGCGTCATGACGTATGTACGTCAACGGTAGTTTAAAGGAAACGTGCCAGGGAAGTCTTTTTTCCACAAAAGTCTCTCAGGCGTTTTTAAATACCTAATTTTACAAAAACTGACATGTTTTGTCAATTTATTCATGTATTATTCTATTCTATTCTATTCTATTCTATTCTATTCTATTCTATTCTATTCTATTCTATTCTATTCTTTCCTCTGTCGTCTGTCCTCTCCTTGCATAAATATCTGAAGTTACATGAGTTACATATTCATTGACCCAGTTTTTGGTTGTATTTGAATCTTTCATGTGGTTCTATCTTAAAGTCCAGTGTTATAAATTCTGTCTTTCAGTAAAGAGCTGAAATTTGAAAAGGAATGTCTTTGGCCCACTTCCCTCTGTTGACCAGCAGATGGCGACAAAGACCAGCTGAGATGTACTGCTTCATTCCGTGAGAAATCCCACAGAAGGAAGGCTGCAGGATCCCACTCTGTGTCGTGATTTCACCATTTCAGAATTAAAAAGACTTTCACTTCAGTTACTGTCCTGAGGCAGGACTTTATTTTCACTGTCCATTCATTGGCAGTGGAAAATATACAGTTAGGTATTTAATAAAGAAAATGAAAATGACTCTGCCATTTAAAAAGGCTAATCACTGCAAAAGCCAAAAAGTCAATTTTATTTAATTTCCAGTCACCCACAAGCTACGGGGACTGGTACACAACTAAGGGTCTTGACACCGAAATGGCTGCAGTGCTTTATTTTTAGACTCTGGCCTCTTGAGAAATTTACAAAGGACCAGAGCTAACCCCTAGGTGCTGCAGTGGCAGCTCTGTGCCGTGCATTTTAAAAAGGGAGGGGGGGGCGGGGGAGGTGGGTGGTGTGAGGGTGGGGGTGGGGGGGGAAGGGAACAACAGAGCAAGGGAAAAGAAGTTTGTCAGAGTTCATTAAGTATCAAGGGAACATCGCTGGAACTGGCAGCGTAAGCCGCGCCGGGGCCCTAGTGCCATTAATCACGACTGACAAGAAACCAGGGGCCGAGAGAGGAGGTGGGGGGTGGGGGGGGTGGGGGGGGGGGGGGGGGGTGAGGGGGGTGGGGGGGGGAGCTCTGCCAGAGACTCTGGTAGTGATTATAGAACGGGGTCCGTGCAGCCGGGGCCAGGGGGGTGCTGAAGGTAGAACGCGCCGCAGCCAAGGCTATAAAGTTCAGGTACCTTCCCACAGTGTGTGTACGCTCCTGTGCAAACCCAGGCAGCTCAGGATCACACTCACATCATCACACTTCCACAGCGCAGAGGACGGACACATAACTCCAGGCTACCAAAAGTATGACAGGGTAATTGTAGAAAGAGTGGAATATCTTGCCTATGAGAGAAAAGGATGGAGAGAAGTGGAGTGCAGCGTAGAGGCTGGATCTCTCTCTCTCTCTCTCTTTGTGTCTTTCACTCTCTCTCTCTCTCTCCCACATTTATATGAGCCGAGCCTCCGGCTTAATAGCAT
This sequence comes from Centroberyx affinis, assembly GCF_046629955.1. NCBI lineage: Eukaryota > Metazoa > Chordata > Actinopteri > Beryciformes > Berycidae > Centroberyx > Centroberyx affinis. The sequence goes on from NW_027281070.1 coordinate 405,074, forward strand.
GCAGGAGGAAGAGAGTGGAAGTACGGCAGTAACAGAGTGTCGCCCATATATCTCTGTCGGCCTGCCTCATTTTCTCTCCGCGCCCCCAGAAATCTCGTGGTGGCTCGCCTTCCCCACGCCGCTGCCACCCTGGAAGAAGAAATAAATGGGAGAGAGAGAGAGAGAGAGGAAAAAAGAAAGAGGAGAGCTCGTGACTCGTGAAGATGGAGGCCTCTGTTAAGTGCTGTGCTTGAAAGCCCGTCCGGCCTCATTAGCTGTCAGTTGTAACAATACTGAGCTGGCAGCGAAGACTGCTCCCAGTCTCGGTGCCATAAATCACAGGCTGACAGGGCCTTGACAGGGCTGGGAACCAACACACATGCAAGCCTTGCTCTCTCTCTCTTTCTCTCTCTCTCTCTCTCTCTCTCTCCCTCTCCACTGTTCCTCTTGTTCTCTTTCTCCTGCTCCTTTTCTCCCTTTCTTCATCTCCCCCCGTTCCCCTCTCCCTTTCTCTCCGCGCTGCTCCCTTTACTATCTCTCTGCCATTATCTGTCTCCCTCTCTCACACACTTTGCAACACATTGCAGTGCGTCAACAGACAGCCCGGGACACATGGGCTCACATGAGCACACACTGACACGCATGCCTATTGCAGCACTTTTCTTTTCTTTTTCTTTTTTTTTTTTTTTTTTTTTTTTGGCGTGCCATACTGGAGCGTGTTTGACGAGACGGGGTTTGGAAATGTCTGTGTTTCTCTGATGGATGAGATGTGTTCAATGGATGTGTGTGTGTATGTGTGTGTATAAAAAAAAAAATCGTTTTCTACTTTTTTCTCCCTGGCTCTTATTGCTGTCCCTAACATTTCTCTATCATACATAGGGGCACAGGGATATTTTGTCACATTGTATTGTCTGGGCACTGAGACTCTGACCAAAGCACTGTCATTTCTGGGTATTGAAGTCCTCATGCCTACAGTCCTACATTGCAGCTTTCAATGTAAATGTATCTGTATATTTGCATGTGGAGGATGTTACGCTCCCTTCACATCCATGAGGCCTAGCAGGAGCCGCTCCAGCCGTCTGCCGCCGTCCATTATGGTGACGATGTGTGTGACACGACTGGAGAGGAAGGAAGTGGAAGAAACCAGGGCTGTGGGTCATTAATCACTGGGCCCTGACACACACACACACACACACACACACACACATAGCTAAGAGGCTGGGGGGCATTGGTGCTGAGCTTGCAGCTGGGATAAACCCAACTGTACACACACTACACAAAGACACACGCACAAATGAGTGTGTATATGCGCGTGCGTACACACACACACACACACACACACACACACACACACACACACACACACACACACACACAGAGGGTGACCTCACAGCTGGGCCGCATGCCTCAAAATTTGCTGCACCACCCCTCCGAGCTCAGATCCCACACTCCTCCGCTTCCATTCCAGAGTTTCACGTTCAGACCCAAACCCAACAGGACCGGACCTGGATCGGAGCTTGGGTTGAATCCTGCGCTTAATTGCTCCGTCTCGAATCGAGCTCAAGTTCAAAACTATCGCTGAACTGCAAGGAGCAATTTAGTCGTGTGCGAACTCTCTAAATGCTGCTCCCCTCAGGCCTGGTTCTGGTTTGGACGGAGGTTTTCCGGGGTCAGGGTTATAAAATTGTCAGGTCGAAGTCGAGCTCGGCTCCCAGCTGACCTGCTCCCCTCCATCTCCCCTCTGACAAATGAATCGCTGTTGCTTCAAAATGTCTCTGACACCTGAAATATGGTAGAACTTGCCTGAGGCCAGAACCTAGTCAAACAAGAGAATATTTCTTTCTGAGCCCGAACTGAGCCTCAGGGCTGAAGCGTTTGTGAGTCCAACGGCAGCTAAAGCACGTTGCTAATAAATCGTCAACCGCGGCATTATACGCTGATAGATTTGGAAGCCAAACCCGGGCCAATTAAGTGAGAAATCCAGGCCGGCTCCACCCGAATCTATTGTGTCCCGTCGGCTCCCATCGGGTCCCAACATGAATGTCAAGCCCCAAAATAGGGAGGATGGGAATAAGTCAAGATATAACTTTAAGGATTTGGACGCCCACTCTCATCCACCTCTCCTCTCCTCCTCCTTTATCAATGTCATGTGTTACCATTAGTGTTTGAGGGCTTAGGATGTCCTCCTCTTCACAGTGCTGCGGCGTCCCAGAGGAGGTCCCAGCACGGAGTTACACAACCGGCCCCTCTCCCCGGCACTACATTAATCTTCCCCTGGTTGCAGAAATCTCCCTTTAACGTCTTCCTCATGGGTGTCCGCCTGCTTTTGCTTCATGTTGGAATTTATGAGAGAACTCAGTATGTAGTGTGTGTGTGTGTGTGTGCGTGTGTGTGCATGCGCATGTAGGCCTGCGTGTGCATGCATGTGTGGGTGGACAGGGTAATTGGTCCTGTGAATGTGCTTGGGTCTATTCAGGCCAAATGAAGCTGCAGTGTACATACAGTGCTGTGGGGGTGTGGGAAAGGGATCACTGTGGACTTCAGAGGGAAGCTGTGGAAGAATGAGGAAATTGCAGACAGATAGGCCTAATGGTTGTGCTGAGGGAAGAGGCTGTAGGGCCAACAGCTGCTAGCCATCCATCTGGACCGGGCTGCAGAGCTGGACCGGACCGCTCCGCACTGACGTATTCACTTCACAGGGACGAGAGCAGTGGGACTTTCCATCAGACCGGGGTCAATAAGTATTTGCAAATAATTCTTGGAGTTTGTTTTAACTCCGTTGAAGGGCTGGATAAGTCAGATAAGAGGAGATGAAACTTTAATGATCCCCGTGGGAAATTTGGAGCAAAGAAAAAAAAAAAAATCTGCAGCAAAGAAAAACAGAGTAAACACAAGAAATAGATTTGGAATTTGGAATCTGCAGCAGCAAATAGTAAGAGGATACAGCAAAAAAAAACAGAATAAACGCCAGAAATAGCTTCGAAACACGATAAGATTAGAAAAAAGAATGTAGCGAATGGGGGTTATATAAACATTATTCAACTGGCAATTCCAGCAGTAGAACATGTTGTAGAAAGTTGTTGTTTGCCTGATAGAATGCATGAATGAGAAATATTGGAAAAGTATAGCATAAAACATTATTAGGTTGTGAAAAATAGCACCAGAACTCACTGAGACAATAAAAAGAATGAACCCAGAATATGTATGCTATAAAAAATATAGCATAACTATGAAATATCTGCAGTAGGTAATGAAAACATTGTAAAAATATCATTGTATATACAATATATAACAATGAGAAGCATATGGGAATATAAAGAAAACAGTGTCAGGTTAGTGGTCAGTCATAGTATCATGCAAAAAAGACTTTCTTGTGATGGTCTAAACTTTTTGGCTCTCATTGTATTATTCTTGGTGGCAAACGTCATCCATCTTGAACTCTATACATGTAAAAATACTATGAATTAGTTATAATCAGTGTTTGCCCCAGCTCTGCTTTCCATATGGTCAAATAGAGGGGTAAATTCCACTGTAACGAGTACAGTCCTATAGAAAGACAAACAGCTGGGTAATATACTGTATTTTATGATAACTCTATCAGTATGGATCCAAAGGTATTTATACGTTTTTACATTATTGTTAGCAGTGGTATTTCACTGTTTTTTAAGTACAATATACTGTATGTTTAGCTTGTGACCAATCTATTTCACAGTAATATTATCTTTTTTAAAATGCTAATCCTCAAGATCCTTGTATTTTGTCTTTGGTGTTAAGAGTTCATTGCTGTGACGTTTTTGCACTGCACTTGTCAATCAAACATCGAGTACTCTTATGTCTCATTATTGTGTTATAACAATTGGAAATAGAGAGTAGCAAAACAGACATTTATTAATATCAAAATATTGTGGATTAAAGTCTAGTAAAGAGTAAATCATCTAAATGGAGGAGAAGCATGGGAAACCTTCCAATACAAACCATTCTACTGGGAACATCCAAATACTGTGTAATGTTATTATACTGTCAAAAGTAAGAAACATATCACAATATTGCAACACACTCGAGATTTTGTGAAATGCAGATTACGTGTTATGAACATGAATAATGAGAAGATTACGTTCCTCCACCATGAAAGAATTATGTCACAATAACACAAATTGGACACGGCTCTTTCCCCTGTTTGTCACATGAAAAGGTTAGCTGACGGTTAAGTTAAGTTAAGTAAAACAACTTTGGTTAACGTAAGGCAACTAAAACAATTTGGTTAAGGTTGGTAAAGTGTTGGTCATGATATAAGCCAAACTTTTGCAGAAAATAAAACTTCGCTCACAGTAGAAAACTTTATGAGTTGGGAACTGAACCTGAGTTGAAGGTAAATGTGTTGCCCGTTCACCACCCGCACCACAACACCCTTCATGTCCACTACTTCAATCTCAAACCTCTGCCTGTTTCTAGTCTCCTCCATATCATCCTTTCATGGCCGGTAGATGTATTTCTCTCACTGTTCATGCATGGAGCGTTTTCATGCATCTGCATTTTAAGACTCATTTCAAAAAATGTCATGACACCAGGCTGGTTATTCTATCATGATTATATCACAATATTGCATCAGGCCATATTGCCTTGCCCTGTACAGAGGCGTTAGGTGTGTTATTTATGACACAAACCTGATGAACATCGGTTACCGTTGAGCAATGAGAGCAATATTGCTTATTGCTGTTCCGTTCTCATTTGCGCTGAGGCAAGTGACAAATGAAAGGCTAAGTACCTCCGGACAGTTGTTTGATTTATTCAGGATGTGACATCGATCACAATGTTGCTGTTCAATCACAGAGTCATAAAGTATAAAAGGGGCTCAGCTAAACTTGTCCAGGTTGCGTTGCCGATTTCTGAGAGCGGAGGGCGAAAGTTGACGAGGAATATTTACTCACTGCTCTCCTCTGTTTCCCGATCCCCCCTAAACTCCCCGTGTCCTGTGGACTAATACTCCCTTTCCTCCCTCTCCGCCACGCCGCCACACACACACACACACACACACACACACACAGTGAAACATACACACCCACACACATGCAGACGCGCATGCATGCTCTCACACATGGCCACACGTACATACACATGCATGCAATCAAGCATGGGTGCATGCACACACACACCACACGTACCCACCCACACACACACCCACACACACACACCCTCTAACCTCACTATGGTCTCACACAGCAGGCCTGCCATAAATCAATGGGCAGGATCGTGTCTGCCAGTTAGACTAAACAAGAGCATTTGTGAGGATTTGCTCTCGCCCATTAATCATCTTGACAGCTTGAAAAACACATTTCCCCTTTAATGACTGTATTTGGATAATCAGCTCTGTTTCCCTTCCCGCCCTCTCCCTGGCGCTCCCTCCTATCCCCTCCCCATTTGCTTTTTTTTTTTTTTCTATTTTCTCGCCTCAAGCGCCGTCAGAGGCATGTGGGTAACTCACTACTGAGAGGAGGAGGAGGAGGAGGAGGAGGAGGAGGGGGAGGGACCTGCAGAGGTGAGGGAGGGGTCTCTCCGCTTCTAAAAGGGTGCTCCGAAAAAGTAAAAATAATCACGCCGCCTGTGGAAAAAACGTTTTTTTTTTCACCCTCGCTCAACAAACCACAAGGCCTCTGCTAATGTAAACTTGTGTATGTGAGTGCACACTCTCACACTCTCACAGCCTCGCTAAATTAAACACACAGAACTCATGGACGGCCATGAAATGCTAACATGAACCACGCACACGCCTCTGTGTGTAAAGGCTGCAATAACTCTATCCAGTGATGTGATAGTGAAATAATTGATGGTTTGAGTAACTCCTTTTGACAATCAAAATATTTCAAACAACCACCCAGATAAGCACAAACACATGATAGTAATAGTGTGCAAAAAATGAATTTGTCTTTTATTTCCTCAAATACTCCATATTTTGCACTTACAAGGCTGACTTTGCAAAACTTACTATGCTATATACTGAGAATTTTATTATAAAGTTTTGTGTTAGCTTAAAAAAGGTGGTGAGTGCTATTTAACAAATTTAAAGGGGCATTAAGAAGTATATGACTTTTATCAACCAAGGAATTGCAACATCGCCAGCTTTCTGGCACAGCTTATGGCCTGTAATTGACATAAATAATAAAGTCACATTTTCACAATAAAGTAAGCTAGCTAATTAGAGCAGGGATCACGATGCAAAATACTGTATTAACACTGTTTATTTGCTTTTTAGTTTAAGAATGAAATACAGGTCAGTAAGTGAGTTCTGAAAGGCAGAAATCTCAGCACCTGGCCAAGTAATTGTTGACTCATTCAAATGACCTGCACATGTTCATTTTCTGCCAGGGAGCAGTAAAAATGTTACTTATTGCACCTTTCACATGGTGGGTAAACTGAGTTCTGTCCAATTTCCTATCTATCTGTCTATCCATCTAAAGGACAGAGGCTCAGCACCGGTTATTACATTCACTGTGAGGGAATCAGGCCACTGTGTCACTCTGGACCAACCGTGTCCAGGGAGTCTGGCCCAGAGCTGAGAGAGAGAGAGAGAGAGAGAGAGATGCTGACATTCAGCTCAGCTCAGCTTTGAGTTTCGGCTCAGTACATAACAGTAAGTGGAAAGGATGACAAACCAAAATAAGACCAATATATTCGTTTGGCGATATATTGGGTCGATATTGGCCTTGTATTAAAAATCAGATATCAGCCAGTCATTATCGTCCACCTCTCATATGATACATACAGTATGTAGTGTGTTTGATTATATATTAATTGTATAATTGGTCAGTACTACACTCGTTGTCTATGGGAAGTTCTTAACTGATTCTAATGCAACATTTTGATGGGGTTACACACAAGTATGCATGAACATGTATATTATTAGCGTTAGCATTAGCATTAGTGTTAGTGTTAGCATTAAAGAATTAGTATCCTGGGTCTCAATGGAGAACTTTAGTGTCTCATGGTCTAAATACTGTTTCAGAGGCTTTTCCACCCTGACAAGAATGCAATTCTTGGGGAAACTGAATATTTGTAAGTTTGGGGATTTTTTTGTTTTTTGTTAATTCATCCAGTTATGCGTTTCAGCGTTCTTGGATTTAACGTATCATTAAGTTAGAATAGAGAGTTTATGTATATGTATGTATGTCCGTGTGTACACATGAAGGATGGGCTGAGCTCTGACAGTGTGTTGACATCTGGAATAATGTCTGTGTTTGAACAGTTGTGAGACAACTGCACCAGCGTCTGAAAGCTGAGTGATCGCAGCACACAGACACACAAAACACTGTTTGGTCCTCTGGCAGCCCAAAGTCACACACAGCTATGAATCACACACTGTCAGCAAGCTACCAAACACCTCATGTGTTAACTGACTGTGATTGTTAAAGTGCATATAACTCAAGGACTTGCATTGAAGTGGCCTTTATTGGAATTACCAATATCTTCAACAAAAAGCTGTTCGGTCATTTTCTTTATCTTAATGCATTTCGCCTTAAAAAAAGATATTAAAATGCTGTAATTATGTTTTTTGCATTGGCTTATGTTTTGTCTGCTTGTGAGCACCAACCTTGGATAACTGATCAGGTCTATATAATGATTGGATTTTAATAGTAAAAGACACAGAAACACCCTGGACATTATATATTCATGAC